>NC_081553.1:64814894-64933640 GCF_963082655.1 Stomoxys calcitrans | reverse complement strand
AATCACGAATTAAGGCCCATTTCCCTTTTCGACGCATAGTTAAGGAGATACAGCCAATTTAAAGTTTTCATAGTGAAATTTTGACTATTGAGGGATTTTAGGTCAATTTTTGAATTTTTTGGTGGAGTCACGAATTAAGGCCCATTTTCCCATTTCCCGCATAGTTTAGGAGATACAGCCAATTTAAAGTTTTCATAGTGAAATTTCGACTTTTGATGGATTATAAGTCAATTTTTGAATTTTTTGGTGGAGTCACGAATTAAGGCCCATTTCCTTCTACGACGCGTAGTTTAGGAGATACAGCCAATTTAAAGTTTTCATTGTGAAAATTCGACTTTTGATGGATTTAAGTTAATTTTAAAATTTTTCGGTGGAGTCCCGAATTAAGGCCCATTTCCCTCTACGACGCATAGTTTAGGAGATACAGCCAATTTAAAGTTTTCATAGTGAAATTTTGACTTTTGATGGATTTTAAGTCAATTTTTGAATTTTTGGTGGAATCACGAATTAAGGCCCATTTCCCTCTACGACGCATAGTTTAGGAGATACAGCCAATTTAAAGTTTTCATAGTGAAATTTCGACTTTTGATGGATTTTAGGTCAATTTTTGAATTTTCTGGCGGAGTCGCGAATTAAGGCCCATTTCCCTCTACGACGCATAGTTTAGGAGATACAGCCAATTTAAAGTTTTCATAGTGAAATTTCGACTTCTGATGGGTTTTAGGTAAATTTTTCAATTTTTTGGTGGAGTCACCAATTAAGGCCCATTTTCCTCTTCGACGCATAGTTTAGGAGATACAGCCAATTTAAAGTTTTCATACTGAAATTTCGACTTTTGATGGATTTTAGGTCAATTTTTGAATTTTTTGGTGGAGTCACGAATCAAGGCCCATTTCCCTCTACGACGTATAGTTTAGGAGATACAGCCAATTTAAGATTTCACAGTGAAATTTCGACTTTGATGGATTTTAGGTGAATTTTTGAATTTTTTGGTGGAGTCACGAATTAAGGCCTATTTCCCTCTACGTCGCATAGTTTAGGAGATACAGCCAATTTAAAGTTTTCATAGCGAAATTTCGACTTTTGATGGATTTTATGTCAATTTTTTAAAATTTTTGGTGGAGTCACGAATTAAGGCCCATTTCCCTCTACAACGCAACGTTTAGGAGATACAGTCAATTTAAAGTTTTCATAGTGAAATTTCGACTTTTGATGAATTATAACTCAATTTTTGAATTTTTTGGTGGAGTCACGAATTAAGGCCCATTTCCCTCTACGACGCACAGTTTAGGAGATACAGCCAATTAAAAGTTTTCATAGTAAAATTTCGACTTTTGATGGATTTTAGGTAAAATTTTGAATTTTTTGGTGGAGTCACGAATTAAGGCCCATTTCCTTCTACGACGCGTAGTTAAGGGGATATAGCCAATTTAAAGTTTTCATAGTGAAATTTCGACTTTTGATGGAATTTAGGTCGAATTTTTAATTTTTTGATAGAGTCGCGAATTAAGGCCCATTTCCCTCTACGATGCATAGTTTAGGAGATACAGCCAATTTAAAGTTTTCATTGTGAAAATTCGACTTTTGATGGATTTTAGGTAAATTTTAAAATTTTTGGGTGGAGTCCCGAATTAAGGCCCATTTCCCTCTACGACGCATAGTATAGGAGATACAGCCAATTTAAAGTTTTCATAGTGAAATTTCGACTTTTGATGGATTTTTGGTCAATTTTTGAATATTTTGGTGGAAAACCTTAAATTGGATGTATCTCCTAAACTATTCGTCGAAGAGGGAAATAGGCCTTAATTCGTGACTCCACCAAAAAATTCAAAAATTCACCTAAAATCCATCAAAAGTCGAAATTTCACTATGAAAACTTAAAATTGGCTGTATCTCCTAAACTATGCGTCGAAGAGGGAAATGGGCCTTAATTCGTGACTCCACCAAAAAATTGAAAAATTGACCTAAAACCCATCAGAAGTCGAAATTTCACTATGAAAACTTTAAATTGGCTGTATCTCCTAAACTATGCGTCGTAGAGGGAAATGGCCCTTAATTTGTGATTCCACCAAAAATTCAAAAATTTACCTAAAATCCATCAAAAGTCGAAATTTCACTATGAAAACTTTAAATTGGCTGTATCTCCTTAACTATGCGTCGTAGAGGGAAATGGGCCTTAATTCGTGACTCCACCAAAAAATTCAAAAATTGACCTAAAATCCATCAGAAGTCGAAATTTCACTATGAAAACTTTAAATTGGCTGTATCTCCTAAACTATGCGTCGTAGAGGGAAAAGGGCCTTAATTTGCGACTCCGAAAAAAAAATTCAAAAATTGACCTAAAATCCATCAAGTCGAAATTTCACTGTGAAAACTTTAAATTGGCTGTATCTCCTAAACTATGCGTCGTAGAGGGAAATGGGCCTTAATTCGTGACTCCACCGAAAAATTGAAAAATTGACCTAAAATCCATTAAAAGTCGAAATTTCACTATGAAAACTTTAAATTGGCTGTATCTCCTAAACTATACGTCGTGGAGGGAAATTGGCCTTAATTCGTGACTCCACCAAAAAAATTCAGAAATTGACCTAAAATCCATCAAAAGTCGAAATTTCACAATGAAAACTTTAAATTGGCTGTATCTCCTAAACTATGCGTCGAAGAGGGAAATGGGCCTTAATTCGTGACTCCACCAAAAAATTGAAAAATTGACCTAAAACCCATCAGAAGTCGAAATTTCACTATGAAAACTTTAAATTGGCTGTATCTCCTAAACTATGCGTCGTAGAGAGAAATGGGCCTTAATTCGCGACTCCGCCAAAAAATTCAAAAATTGACCTAAAATCCATCAAAAGTCGAAATTTTACTATGAAAACTTTAAATTGGCTGTATCTCCTAAACTATGCGTCGTAGAGGGAAATGGGCCTTAATTCGTGATTCCACCAAAAATTCAAAAATTGACCTAAAATCCATCAAAAGTCGAAATTTCTCTATTAAAACTTTAAATTAGCTGTATCTCCTAAACTATGCGTCGTAGAGGGAAAGGGGCCTTAATTCGTGACTCCACCAAAAAATTCAAAAATTTACCTAAAATCCATTAAAAGTAGAAATTTCATTATGAAAACTTTAAATTGGCTGTATCTCGTGACTCCATCAAAAAATTCAAAAATTGACCTAAAATCCATCAACAGTCGAAATTTCACTATGAAAATTTTAAATTGACTGTATCTCCTAAACTATGCGTCGTAGAGAGAAATGTGTCTTAATTCGTGACTCCACCAAAAAATTCAAAAATTGACCTAAAACCCATCAGAAGTCGAAATTTCACTATGAAAACTTTAAATTGGCTGTATCTCCTAAACTATGCGTCGTAGAGGGAAATGGGCCTTAATTCGCGACTCCGCCAAAAAATTCAAAAATTGACCTAAAATCCATCAAAAGTCGAAATTTCACTATGAAAACTTTAAATTGGCTGTATCGGCTCTCGACAATCGAGTCGAGCATTATGCAGATCGCCATAGGTATATGGCCGTAGAGGATTTTTAAATCGTACCTTAAGTTCCCCATAAACCTTCTAAGCCAACCATCCAATATAGGAGGAATTTTATTCGCATTGAAAAATATTTACAATTCAATTTCAATAAACACGCCTCTGGTTTTTTGTTTCCATAATAAAACCTTCCATTTGATTGCCATGTTGATACCACTGATAGCAGTCAGCTTCCATGATTTGTACTTCTTCTATATTTACTTTGCTCTTTATTCTCATGTTGTTCCAATAAATCCCATTGAACATTTTTGACAAACTAAGCACGTACCTAATACACCACGACCTTTTTGTTCTTAAAAAATCGATATGACATACATTGAGGTTTCTGTGTTCTGCCATGCTCGTGCGTGGCTAATTAAAAAACGAAAACTAAAAAATTCGCAACTGGTAGCATAAGAGACTCACCCATAAGTCCTTGCAGCAGGCAGCAACATAAAAAAGGACGCTACATTTCCGCCGTGTGTCGTTTGTTTGCAAACATTGCAAATCCCAAAGATTTGTGTTTTTCATAATTCCCATAAAGCCTGGCGATTTCTCAATTGTCACTTCAGATGGAAAATGTCGATGGCAAAAATGAAAATTGATTCAATCCATGGGATGGGGTATGCTTTTCAAATGGCAATGTTGCCAACCGACTGAATGACTGATGTCTGCCATTGCACGCTTGACTTGATGAGAAATTACCTTTCGTACTGCTATTTTCGTGACTAGTCCTGAATCGGCTGCTCCTTTGTCATCTGATTTCAATTTTTGCGCCTCATTTGTATGATGTGGGCTGTTTTTAATGAGTTAATGAAACAAAAAATGAACACTGACGGCTGCCGCTGTCATTGCCAATGGCTTGGCTTTTCTATCCGCTGTTATCATGGCCTTGCCATCTACGCCTTTTCAATTTTTGGCAAATTGAATTTTGATTAGTTGGTTGCGAGATGAGACCTATTCCGTTGATTGATATCTATTATTTGTCATACTGGAAAGGAAAACAAAAACAATTCTTAGATCCCATGAAATTCTAGTGAATCGATTAGATTGCATAAAATGGCTACAGGCATTCCATTTCCATTTCAAAAGGGGAATAAAATTTTTGTGTGGGATTATGCCTTCATTTTGAGAGGCTTGACAAAAATGCAGTTTAAGATATTTTTAAAAATTATTAGAAAATCCAAATCAAATCAAATTCGAATCGAATGTCATTTAAAATGAAAACAAACAAGTAGAAAGGCGTAAAGTTCCGACGGGCCGAACTTTGGATACCCACCACCTCGGGTGTATAGGGAAACCACCTTTAGTCATAATCCTGTGAAAAATGCTGAATTTATGCCCCAATAGCTGCTTTATAGAAAAATAGTCCGATTTGGACCAAGTACAAGTCATTGTTCAATTTTGAAGAACTAACTATAGGTCTTTTTGGCACCTATATGCAAATATAAACCGATCTGAACCTTATAGGACACGGATGTCGAAAAGCCAACAAAGTCACTATGTCAAATTTCAGCCTTTTATTGGGCCGAGTTATTAAATCGAGAGATCGGTCTATATGGCAGCAATATCGAAATCTGATCCTTACTTTACTTTACTTTAATTGGCTATGACAGAATATTTGTTCCACTAGCCGAACGTATTGGGTTGCCCAAAAAGTAATTGCGGATTTTTTAAAAGAAAGTAAATGCATTTTTAATAAAACTTTGAATGAATTTTAATCAAATATACTTTTTTACACTTTTTTTTTCTAAAGTAAGCTAAAAGTAACAGCTGATAACTGACAGAAGAAAGAATGCAATTACAGAGTCACAAGCTGTGAAAAAATTTGTCAACGCCGACTATATGAAAAATCCGCAATTACTTTTTGGGCAACCTGATAGAATAGTGTTCCAAGTGCCTCGATCTTATGCGCTCATTCTAAAATCTCTGACACCAAGTTTCGAGGTGACTCCCACCACTTGATCTTTCCATCGGGCTTTTGGTCTTCCCGGTTTGCGTGTACCACCGTGTTTGCTTTCAAAAGGCTTCTTTGCTGGAGCTTCTTCATCCATCCTGTCAACATGACCTAGCCAACGCAGCCCTTGTATTTAGACGCGTGTAACTATGATGTCGTCGTCATACAGCTCATACGGCTCGTGGTTCATATGTCGCCTATATTCTCCGTTAACGCAAACTGGTCCATATATTTTACGAGTAATCTTTCTCTCAAATACTCCAAGCACTGCCTCATCTGCTTTCACAAGTACCCATGCTTCAGAACCATATAACAGCACGGGTAGTATCAGTGTCTTGTAAAGTGTAGTCTTCGTCTGTCGAGAGGTGGCCTTGCTCTAAACTGCACACTTAGTCCAAAGTAGCATTTGTTTGCCAGTATTATTCTTCGCTTATTCTTGGTTCGGAGAGATTCTTTCCTATTCTTACTGAGGAACGTGTCATCCTGCAGAGTCTTATTAATTTTGCAGGGACACCAAACTCAGACATGGCTTGAAATACCTTTGAACGTAAAGGAGTATCGAAGGCGGCTTTGTAGTCGACAAAGAGATGGTAGGTGTTAATTTGTCGTTCTCGGGTCTTTTCCAGGATTTGGCGAAGTGTGAATATCTGGTCTAAGGTGGATTTACCTGGTCTAAAGCCGCATTGATAGGACCCAATTATCTCATTGACTTAAGGTTTTAATCTTTCACACAGTACAGTCGAGAGTATCTTGTATGCGATGGGGAGGAGACTTATTCCTGTGGAGTTGGCACATTCCGTCTTGTCTCCTCTCTTGTGTACGGGACATAGTATGCTGAGGTTCCAATCATCGGGTATGCGTTCTTCTACCCAGATTGCACAGATAAGCTGATGCATACGCCTTATCAGCCTGTCGCCTCCGGTCTTAAATAGTTCAGCGGGTAACCCGTCGGCTCCTGCTGCCTTGTTGTTCTTTAGTCGGGTTACTACTACTTGGACCTCATTCTGACTAGGAGGTAAACATTCTATACCATCATCAGGGATTGGTTCCTCTTCGCCGCCAACATCGGACACTAGCAGTTGGGTAAAATGTTCTTTCCATATCCTCAGCATGTTGTCTGTGTCAGTTACCAGATTTCCTTCTTTGTCTCTGCAGGAGGATGTGCCTGCACCAAAGCCTTCGGTTTGGTGTTTAATTCTTTGGTAGAATTTTCGGACTTCATTCTGACTCCTGTACATCTGAATTCGCTCGCACTCACGTCTTTCCATTTCCTTTTTCTTTCTGCGGAATAGACATTTCTCCTCTCTCCTTTTCTCCCGATACCTCTCCTTCATCTGGCGCGTTGCTACTGATTGCAGGGTTGCTCTATATGCCGCATTCTTGGCTTCAGTAGCATCTCTACACTCTTGGTCGTACCATGGGTTTTTTGGAGGAGGCTTTCGGTACCCAAGTACGGATTTCGCGGCATTTTCCATAGAGTGGGCAATAGTTTGCCACTGCGCCATTATATCATCGGAACAAGGAGTGCTTTCATGGAGCAGTTGGATCAGTCGAGTGGAGTATGCCGCTGCCATTTGTTGTGTTTGCAGCTTTTCAATGTCCAGCTTCCGTGCAGTGCTAGATCGTACTTTCCTCGCCATGTGCAGGTGCGAACCTTTGCTGCAACAAGTTAATGATCCGTATCTATATTCGCTCTAGGATGAATGCCTTCCTTCTATCACAACGTGATCAATTTGGTTTCTCGTGTGTTAATCGGGTGACAGCCATGTGGCTTTGTGGATATTTTTATGTTTAAATCTGGTGCTACTAACTACCATGTTTTTTGCCGTGGTGAAAGCTATCAGCCTCAACCCATTACTGGACGTTATCTCGTGGAGGCAAAACTTTCCGACTGTTGGACCAAAAATGACTTCCTTCTCTATTTTCGCATTAAAATCTCCCAGAACGATTTTAATATCATGGGCGGGGCAGAGGGCATATTCTCTCTCTAGGCGCTCGTACAAAATATCCTTGGTCTGCTCGTCTTTGTCTTCCGTCAGGGCATGGGCACAAATAAGGCTGATGTTGATGAATTTGGCTTTTATGCGGATTGTGGCTAGCCTCTCATCCATCGGAGTAAAGCTGGAGACAAGGTGTTTCAGTCTCCAATTTACCACAAATGCGCAGCCAAATTCATGCCCCGTGTTATGACAGCTATAGTATAGTTCGTTTGGTGTTGTAGTGACGCCATTCCCAGTCCATCGCATTTCCTGTAAGGCGGTTATATCTGCCTTGTACTTCTTTAATACATCCTCCAGCGCGTATACTGCACCTTCTCTATAAATAGTGCGGACATTCCAGGTGCAGATCTGCAAATCATGGTCCTTTTATCGTTTGCGTGAGTCGCCAACGTTGGGAGGGTCCGTATTTACTATTCCTTTGTTTCTCATAGTAGTTCTATGTTTTCCGGGGGCGGGTTACTGGCCCAGCGCCCCAACCGCATGGGTTTTGTGGGATTGCACATGTATCCCTCGCTGTGGCGAGCCGCTTGCTCCAAAATCCGACGCTCGCCTCCAGCCGCCCCTAACCAGGGAACAGACGCTGATGTTGGCCAATAACTCGCCTTGTCATCTCGAGTATCATTGGCATTCAGTATTTAATTAAGAGCCAGTGCCACATGACTCCTCACTGAGACTCTCCTCTCGAAAATCGCTGACTGCCCGCTGCCGCATTTGCAGCTACTCCGCATAAAAACGGAGCTTTCCACCATCCGCAACCTGTGGACGCGCCCGGTAGCTTTCAGCTAAGCTTCCCGTGATAACGATGGGCACCACACAAGTCGGAGCTCAAAGTTCCAGCCTGTGTGGTGCTCATAGTCATCCTGTATCGGCCGAAATCTGATCCGATCTGGACCAAATTGAAGAGGGATTACGAAGTCCCTAACAAAACTCACTGTCCCAAATTGGGGCGAAATCGGATAAAAAAAGCGTGTTTTTTAGGGGCCCAAGATCTTAAATCGAGAGATCAGTCTATATGGCAGCTATATTCAAATCTGAACCGATCTGGGCAAAATTAGAAAGTGCAAGAAAGGCATATCTTGCTCTTTGTACCTGCAAGAGAGCCATTGGCAAAAGTTGGGGGTTTAGACCGCGCGTCATGCATTGGGTATATAATGCAGTTGTCAGACCTATAATGCTATATGGTGTTGTGGTCTGGTGGATGGCGACCGTACTGTTCGATACTCAATTGGATCCAAATTGCGACGACCACTGTCGTGAGGTTAAGGGAGCTTGCTCTTTGATCATTTGTCGGCTAAAAACACTGTGTTATCCTTGATACAATATCCAATATTCCAGGCAGTGTGGATTACACCCTACCTGAGCCGATTTTTGATAAAAAGTACTGTATCACTATTCCTGATAGAACCGATTGGAACTACGATATCCCTGGTAACAGAAGTTACATAGACATTACATATATCAGGTTATTGACCGATTTGGACCGTACTAGGCACAGTTGTTGGAAGTCATAAGCAAACACTACAAGCAAAATTTCAAACAAATCGGACTAAAATTGCGGCTTCTAAGGGCTCAAGACGTTAAATCGGGAGATCGGTTTATATGGGAGCTTTATCAGGTTATAGACCGATTTGAACCGTACTTGGCACAGTTGTTGGAAGTCGTAACATCACACTACGTGCACCATTTCGTGCCGAATTGGACATAAATTGCCGCTTCCAGGACCTCAAGAGGTCAAATCGGGAGATCGGTTTACATGGGAGCTATATCTAAATCTAAACCGATATGGCCCATTTGTAATCCCCAATGACCTACATTAATATTAAGAATCTGTGCTAAATTTCAAGCGGCTGGCTTTATGCATTCGACCGTTATCGTAATTTCGACCGACGGATGGACGGAGGCACGGACATGGATAGATCGGCTCAAAAAGTTGAGACGATCAACAACATATTTACTTTATGGGGTCTTAGACGAATATTTCGAGGTGTTACAAACGGAATGACTAGATCTTATGGTGGTGGGTATACAAAATGTTTGCACCAAAAATGTTACAATAGAATGAACTTTCAATCTTTTATAAAACTTCATAAATATTTGTCCTTTTAAATTAATCACTATCACTTTCATTCAACTGTTTTGAACAAAAATAAACACTCTTTTGCTATAAGTGCAAAATTTTATTTTGCTTTATAAGCAACTTTAACAACGATGATAGAGTTTTCTTCTGGGGAGAAGGAGAACTTGACGCAAATGATTTAAGTCCATCAGCAGTCCATCGCCTCATTATAGCATTCGTAATTAAATGACATCGAGAGTTTTGCTCATTCGAATAATAAATAGCAATAGCAAAGTTCCCCAAACTTAAGTTCCCCAATCCACGAGGATAAAAGTAAACAGTCGCAATGCCAAAGTGGTCGATACGAGAGCATATTTGTATTTGGACCATAAATTCTTTTATTTTTCCACTTCATTACATCTTTACTATTTGCCTTGCCATGCCGTACCATGCACAACAACAACCACATTCGCTCCGAGATTCCCTTTTATTGATTAATGAAAGCAATTATCGATGCCAGCAGTTTTCTCTTTTTTTCAGATGGAAGGGGTTCGAGTTATAGTCCTATGCTAGGAATGGTAATACTTATCCTTATAGTTCTCAGTGTGTACTTGCAGAACATTGCAAATACTGCCAGGATGAGCGACAATGAAATGAAATTTGAACCAAATAAGAAGAATTACCAAAAAAAAAAAAACAAGAATGGAAAGATTTATTAATGATGGACAAATTCGAAAAGCGTGCATGTGTGTACACAGAGAAAAAAAAAACTAAAAAAATAGGAGAACAATTATCACAAACTTTTTTTTATAGAAAATTTATCAAAATCTCATTCCAAGAATTTTTTTTGTCAAAACTATTTGCTGTGGTAATAGAGATTGCGATTGCGAATATAGATGTTGCTAGATGTTATCTTTCTTTATCATTGATCTTGAAATTGGATCGAACCTTCCTTAATGGAATGTACATGGGCAATTTTGCATTTGGAGGCGTTATCTTTTAGCAAAAATGCTGGCTGTTAGTATTGGGTTTTTATACCCACAATCGAAAGATGAGGGAATGATATTCAGTTTGTTACTCCATTTGTAACACATCAAAATGTCCAATTCAGAACCTATAAAGTATAAAATCTTTGACTTTTACCAGCTATGTACATCCATCCGTCTGTTAAAATCACGATGCAGTCTTTAAATACATTGAAACTAGCCGAACCGGACCCGCTCCGCAGCGGCTTTTTTTAAAACTCTTATACTATTTATTTTAGCCCAATATTGCAATGGTCGATATAAAAGTTATGTTTTGGTAGAGTCTTAAGATGGGGACATTTCGCCCCGAATGTGGATGTCGAATTCGTGTCAATGATGCGTAGAGGTAAGCAGGTGGTTATCCCCATCCAATGTTGGCGACATTTGGCGTCATACATGGAAGTCATGGAAAAACTTCTCCCCATAGAGGTGTCTCACTGCGGAACGCCTTTGGAACTCGGCTATAAAAACGAGGTCCTTTATCATTGAGCTTTAACTTGAATCGGACAGCATTCAATGATATGTGAGAAATTTGCCCGGTTGCCCGGTTTGGGGTGTATTTTAGGAATAAGGTGGCCACCCAGATACTTGCACCTTGAAGTAAATATAAGCTTCGTGCTTAAATTTACTTAAATACTTTTTATATGAGACCCATATTACAATAGTCGGTAAATAACTTTCGTTTCATTTGTGCCCTATATTGTCGTGATTGGTCTATATATCCATTTGATGGGGAGTGCTTTTAGGAGTTGGTATGGTACCTCAGTCATTTCGCCCAAATATGGATGCCAAATACGTGCTCTACTCCCAAATACCTTACATTTAAGCCCAAAAATGCCATGGACGATAAATATGTACGATTTGGTAGGAGTTTTGCGGTTGGGGCTGGGGCTGGCGCTCCACCACTTTGCCTTACTAATAAGTATCAAATTCGTTCTTTACTCCCAAAAACCTTTCATTTGTGTGCTTTATGTGCTTTATGTGTTTTACGTGGTGCGTTGGGGATTACCTACAAAGACTTGGTCCCAAAACTGTGTACCTTTTCTACTCTCAAAAACCTTTCATTTGAGTCCCATGATGTCATGATGGCTCAAATAACCTGGTTGGGGTTTCTAAGGAGGTAAAGCGCCACCTACATTAAACATTAATTTTAATGTCATGTTCTATTCCCAAATTGCTTTCATTTGAGTCCCATATAGCCATAGTCGGCTAATATGCCCATTTAAGGGGTTTTTAGGAGTGGGGACACCTTCCATTACATGGACTTAATTTTTTTTGCCCATATTCGTAATCTACTCCCGAGTACCTTTCATTTGAGTCTCATATTGATATGAACGTCCAATATGTCTGTTTGAGGTTGGGGCGGCCTGATGGGTACTTAGGTTCAAATTTTAATGACACATTCGCATTCTGCTCTCCAATACATTTAATTTGATACCCATATTTTTCCGACCGGTTAACTTTCGATTTTGGGTGGTGTTTCTTGGGATAAGGGGGAGGATGCGCTCCCCTTTCTGTATCGAAAAATTAAATAGCCTTTGTTTCCTTCCAGACCAGCGTACAGAATCTGTGAACGTTTGTGAACGTTTGAGGTCGGTTGGGATTGTAAATGGGACATATCGGTCAATGTTTTGATATAGCTGCCATATAAACCGATCTTGAATCTTTACTTCCTGAGCCACTAGAGGGCGCAATTCTTAACCGATTGTGATGAAATTTTACCCGAAATGTTTCGCTATGACTGTGCCAAGTATGGTTCAAATCGGTCCATAACCTGATATAGCTGTCATATGAACCGATCTGGGGACTTGACTTCACGAGCTTCTAGAGGATGCAATTCCTTTCCGATTTGGCTGAAATTTAGCATGACGTATTTTAGTATGACTTTCAACAACTGTGCCAGATAGGGTTCGAATCGGTTAATAACCTGATGTAGCTGCCATATAAACCGATCTGGGATCTTGACTTCTTGAGCCTCGAGAGATCGCAATTATTATCCGATTTGGCTGAGATTTTGTACGACGGTTTCTCTCATGACCATCGTGTTTATTATGGTCTGAATCGATCTATAGCCTGATACAGCTCCCATATAAATCGATCTCTCTATTTTATTTCTTGAGCCCCCAAAGGGCGCAATTCTTATTCAAATTGGCTGACATTTTACACAGGTCTCCAACATATATATATGTCCGAACCAGACCATATCTTGATATCGCTCTAATAGCAAAGCAATTCTTTTCTTTAATCCTTATTTTGCCTAAAAAGAGATGCCGGGAAAAGAACTCGACAAATGCGATCCATGGTGGAGGGTATATAAGATTCGGCCCGGCCGAACTTAGCACGCTTTTACTTGTTAATACTTTATTCGTATTCTACTCTTCAATGCCTTTCTTTTGGTGCCCGTACTGACCCGATCGCTCCACTTTTGATTTTGGTTTGTGTTCTTAGGATATGGGGGAGGGTCCTCCCCCCTTCTGAAATCAAAGAATTTCAGACCAATATAAACAATCTGTGAATATTTCAATATACTCGGTTCAGCCGGTTGTGAGTCAAGACGGAAAAAATAAACGAACAAAAGTTGATTTTTATATATTAGATTAGGACAGATTTTTTGTTTGTCTATAGGCATGTTAAATTCAAAGATGGGCTGTATCGGACTACTCATATATCTTGATATAGCCCCCATATAGACCGATTTCCCGATTTAAGTTCATAAAAAAAACATTTATTATCTGATTTCGTGTTAAGCCCCTTGATGTTTGTACCGAATGCCTTTGAGATAGGGCTATATTTAGATATAGTTGACATACGTATGTAGCGATCTCCCGATGTAAGTTGCTGGGCCTCAAATAAGGCACATTTATTAACCAAGTTCTCCTAAATTTGGCAAAATGAGTTGTGTTAGGCCCCTTGATGTTCTTACCGAGTATGATCTAGGCCGGCCTATATTGGGGTATAGCTGCCATGTATACCGATCTCCCTATTCAAGGTATTATTTTACAGTAATTAGCTATGCCAGAGCATTTGTAACATTAGCCGAACTAAGAATAGCGTTCTAAGTACTTCTGCGCTCCTTCTTAAATATCTGACATCAAGTATCGCGATGTCTGTCACCACATTATCTTTCCATCGGGCATTCGGACATTTGCAGCTGAGTAAAATTTTCTTTCCATGTCCCAAGCACACTATCTGTATCAGTACCTAGATTTCTTTCTTCGTCTCTGCAGGAGAACCAAATCCGTCAGTTTGATGTTTGATTCTCTGGTACGATTTCATTCTGGTAGCTGAAAATCTCAATTTGTTCACAGTCTCGTCTTTCAATTTCCTGTTTCTTTCTGCGGAATAATTTCCACTCTCTCATTTTCTTTCTCCTTTATGCGTTGCTACTGATTGCAGGGTTGTTCTGAATGCCGCATTCTTGGCTTCAGTCCACATTTTATCCATAGGTTCGAAGGTGGGCTATATTGATATAACCCCCTATAGACCGATCTGCCGATTAAAGCTCTTAAGCCCATAAAAGCCACATTTATAACCCAGTTTTGCTGACATTTCGGACAGTGAGTTGTATTAGGCCACTCGACATCCCTCTTCAGTTTGGGCCAGATCGGTCCAGGTTTGGATATAGCTGCCATATGGACCGATCTCTCGATTCAAAGTCTTGGGCCCTTAAAATGCGCATCAATTGTCCGATTTCGGCGAAAATTGGGACTGTTTTTATTGACCTTTCAAATAAATAAGTTTCTCTGCCGCATCCTGTATATGGGAGCTATATCCATATCTGAAACGATTTTTATACCCACCAGGATGTGGGTACACTAGTCTAGTCATTCCGTTTGTAACACCCCGAAATATTCATCTAAGACCCCCTAAGAATATATATTTTTGATTGTCTCGATGTTCTGATTCGAAATAGGCATGTTCGACCGTCCGTCCGTCCGCCTGTCAAAATCACGATATCGGACAAACGCGTAAAACTAAGCGCTTGAAATTTTGCATATGATATTCTGCTATGACTTCCAACAATTGTGTCAAGTACAGTCCGAATCGGTCAATAACCTGACATAGCTCCCATATAAACGCATCTCCCGATTTGACTTCTTGAGCCCCTGGAAGCCACAATTTTTGTCCGATTTGGCTGAAATTTCTCATGGAGTGTTCTGTTATGACTTCCAACAACTGTGTTAAGTACCGTCCGAATCGGTCTATATCGTGATATAGTTCTCATATAAACCGATCTCCTGATATTACTTCTTGATCCCTTACAAGCCGCAGTTTTTGTCAGATTTGGATGAAATTTTGTATGTGGTGTGCTGTTAGGACCTCCCTTTACTGTGCCAAGTACGCTCCAAATCGGAATATAACTGAACATAGCTCCCGTATAAGCCGATCTCCTGGTTTGACTTGAATATAAAATGATGACCTTCAATTATATTTAGTTTGTATAGATTCGGCACGGCCGAACTTAGCACACTTTTAGTTCTTTCTAATAGGATTCGTAGCTTGATTAAAATAGTGCCTGTGCCAAATTTTAAGATGATGGGATGAAAATTGCTTCCTGTACTGTACACAAATTAGCATGGACAGACAGACAGACAAACGGACATAGCTAAATCGAATCAGACATTGATTCTGGGTCGATCGGTATACTTGTCAATGGATCTAGCTCTCTTCCTTCTAGGTGTAACAGTACTGGTGTATGGTCTACAGACCTATATATAGCAACATTAAATTTTTGATTTAAGTTTTGTATAATTAAAACTCCATTAATAGAGGAAGTGAGAATCATTTGACCTTCTTATAACAGTTTTTCAAGCATAAAACATTTTAGTTGAATTTTCCCCCAATTTATTGTTATTATTAAACTAAAACTCTAATTATATGACAATTCATATATAATTATATGTTTTTAGAAACGCTAGCTTTTAGTCATACTTGTGAAAGTTCGGTTTTTGGTTACAGCATAGCGGCAATGTTGTTAAAATTGATACTAATTTTTGTTGGGTGGGATTTTTTCAAGTTAACCGAAGTAAGTGAAATTTGGATTTATTTTAAGGGCTGACTCTTGGAATACTGTAAATGAAAAATGTGTGAAATACCAATACCAAATGGATATAAAAATGAATCCCAGTTGTTGTTGTAGCAGAGTGTTGTACACTGAGGCGGCAGCCTTTGCCGCTGAAAGACTTCATTGAGCCAATCCGGTACATACCACCGGCTGTCATGGGATTAATCCTGGTGTTCCATGAAGGTTAATTTTGGTCCAAAAAAAGACTGTCTATTACATTTATGCTAAAATATTTCACAACTATTTCGAATACAGAAAACTATAGCAGCCCTAGGGTTAATGTGAAAAATCAATCACTTTGTTTTAATATTATTTTAATTTTTGTAGTCGGCCCAAAAGCGTTTTAGTGTTCATTACCGCAGCGTTACTTGCTATAATGCTTCCTTCCCCCTTGCCAGTCTTTATTGCAATCTTCGCATAGATGACGAGGATGAATATATTCTCGATACAAACTTTGAATTGGAAAGAGACTTAGATGCGAATGCTCAGATACGATTGTTTGTCCATTACCAGTTAATTAAAAGTAATAGAAAGCCCTTAAAATTCATAGATCTGACTATTAATATATGTGAAGGCTTAACAAAGGTGACCAATATCCCTATGCTCAGCTATTTAATAGTAGAGGTACTGAAGAAGAGCAATTTGCCCTATTCGTGCCCTATCAAAGGAGTAAGTGAAATTTTTGTTAAATTACCAGTGTTTGACATTTAGGCCAAAGAATCTTCAAATTTAGTTTAAGGTATTAACTTTTTCATTCATGTAAAAATTTTAGAACTATTGGGTTGCCCAAAAAGTAATTGCAGATTTTTCATATAGTCGGCGTTGACAAATTTTTTCACAGCTTATGACTCTGTAATTGCATTCTTTCTTCTGTCAGTTATCAGCTGTTACTTTTAGCTTGCTTTAGAAAAAAAGTGTAAAAAAAGTATATTTGATTAAAGTTCATTCTAAGTTTTATTAAAAATGCATTTACTTTCTTTTAAAAAACCCGCAATTACTTTTTGGGCAACCCAATAGTTCTAACATTAATGCAATACTTTTTTTATACCCACCATCGAAGTATGGGGGGATGTTTACTTTGTCATTCCGTTTGCAATACATCGAAATATCCAATTCCGAGCGAATAAAGTACATTTAGTCTTGGTCGTCGTAAAAATCTAGCCATGTCTTTGGGTCCCTCTGTCTCTCCATCTGTCCATCCGTCTGTCTGCCGATCCGTCTGTCTGTCCAACCTTTCTATGGACAAAAATAAAGGGTGATTTTTTTGAGGTTAGGATTTTCATGCATTAGTATTTGACAGATCACGTGGGATTTCAGACATGGTGTCAAAGAGAAAGATGCTCAGTATGCTTTGACATTTCATCATGAATAGACTTACTAACGAGCAACGCTTGCAAATCATTGAATTTTATTACCAAAATCAGTGTTCGGTTCGAAATGTGTTCAAATTTTGACAAATTTTGTTCAGCGATGAGGCTCATTTCTGGTTGCGTAAATAAGCAAAATTGCCGCATTTGGAGTGAAGAGCAACCAGAAGCCGTTCAAGAACTGCCCATGCATCCCGAAAAATGCATTGTTTGGTGTGGTTTGTACGCTGGTGGAATCATTGGACCGTATTTTTTCAAAGATGCTGTTGGACGCAACGTTACGGTGAATGAACACATTTCGAACCGAACACTGATTTTGGTAATAAAATTCAATGATTTGCAAGCATTGCTCGTTAGTAAGTCTATTCATGATGAAATGTCAAAGCATACTGAGCATCTTCCTCTTTGACACCATGTCTGAAATCCCACGTGATCTGTCAAATACTAATGCATGAAAATCCTAACATCAAAAAAATCACCCTTTAGAATCTGTGCAAAATTTTAGCACAACATCTCTATTTTTAAAGACTGTAGCGTGATTTCAACAGACAGACAGATGGGTGGACGGACAGACAGACAGATAAATAAACGGAAAGACAGAAAGACGGATGGACAGACTATCTGACAGACAGACACATAGACTGTCTGTCTGTCCGTCTATATGTCTGTTCGTCTGTCTGTCCGTCTGTCTGTCCGTCCATCTGTCTGTCCGTATGTGTGTCCGTCAGTCTGTCTGTCCGGCTGTCTGACCGTCTGTCTGTCCGTCTGTCTGTCCGCCTGTCTATCCGTCTGTCTATCCGTCCAACTGTCTGTCCATCTGCCTGTCTGTCCATCTGCCTGTCTGTCCGTTTGTCTGTCTGTTCATCTGTCTGTCTGTTCGTCTGTCTGTCCAGCTGTGTGACCGTCTGTCTGTCTGTCTATCTCTCTGTCTGTCCGTTTGTCTATCCGTCTGTCTGTCCGTTTGTCTATCCATCTGTCTGTCCGTCCGTCTGTTTGTCCGTTCGTCCATCTGCCTGTCTATTGAAATCACCCAAGAGTCTTTAAAGATAATGATGATGTGCTAAAATTTTGCACAGATTCTATTTTTATACCCTCCACCATAAGATGGGGGGTATACTAATTTCGTCATTCTGATTGTAACTACTCGAAATATTCGTCCGAGACCCCATAAAGTATATATATTCTTGATCGTCGTGAAATTTTATGTCGATCTAGCCATGTCCGTCCGTCTGTCCGTCCGTCCGTCTGTCTGTCGAAAGCACGCTAACTTCCGAAGGAGTAAAGCTAGCCGCTTCAAATTTTGCACAAATACTTCTTATTAGTGTAGGTCGGTTGGTATTGTAAATGGGCCATATCGGTCCATGTTTTGATATAGCTGCCATATAAACCGATCTTAGATCTTGACTTTTTGAGCCTCTAGAGTGCGCAATTCTTATCCGATTGGAATGAAATTTTGCACGACGTGTTTTGTTACAATATCCAACAACTGTGCCAAGTATTGTTCAAATCGGTTAATAACCTGATATAGCTGCCATATAAACCGATCTGGGGTCTTGACTTCTTGAGCCTCTAGAGTGCGCAATTCTTATCCGATTGGAATGAAATTTTGCACGACGTGTTTTGTTACGATATCCAACAACTGTGCCAAGTATGGTTCAAATCGGTCCATAACCTTTTATAGCTGTCATATAAACCGATCTTGGGTCTTGACTTCTTGAGCCTCTAGAGGGCGCAATTCTTATCCAATTTGAATGCATTTTGGCACGTAGTATTTTGTTATGATATCCAACAACTGTGCCAAAAATGGTTCAAATCCGTTCATTACCTGATATAGCTGTCATATAAACAGATGTGGGGACTTGACTTCTTGAGCTTCTAGAGGGCGCAATTCCTATCCGATTTGGCTGAAATTTTGTACGACAGATCCTCTCATGACTATCAACATACGTGTTTATTATGGTCTGAATCTGTCTATAGCCCGATACAGCTCCCATATAAATCGATCTCTCTATTTTACTTCTTGAGCCCACAAATGGCGCAATTCTTATTCGAATTGGCTGACATTTTACACAGGTCTCCAACATATAATTTAATTGTGGTCCAAACCGGATCATATCTTGATATCGCTCTAATAGCAGAGCAAATCTTTTCTTATATCTTTTTTTTGCCTAAAAAGAGATGCCGGGAAAAGAACTCGACAAATGCGATCCATGGTGGAGGGTATATAAGATTCGGCCCGGCCGAACTTAGCACGTTTTTACTTGTTGTCCATAGGAAGGTTGATATAGCCACCCGATCTGCCGATCTAAGGCAGATCGTACTTATTAGACCTCCCAATATCCGTGTCGAATTTGGTTCAAATCGGACCATCTTTCGATATAGCTGCTAGGGGTGCATAAGTAATCCATTTTTCCCCACATTTTGATGAAAGGTGGTTTACATACATACCCGAGGTGGTGGGTATCCAAAGTTCGGCCCGGCCGAACTTAATGCCTTTTTACTTGTTTTTGCATAATTTTTTTTTTTTTATTTTTCATATTTTCAGAATACATTGTACAACGTGACAGACTATCATTTAGCTGATGTCGGTTTTCCTATTTATACGCCAATGGTGAACTTTAATTTATCTTTTGAGTTCATCGATAATGGCAGAGTGTTTGTAAGATCCCTTCTGCAGGGCTGGACAAGCAGAACTTAAAAGTGTATCAAAATTAAGTTACTGTTCAAAATTGAATAAATTTTAAATTGTTCGAGCCAAAGTGCTTCGTAATACAGCAAAATTGGGTTTTAATAGGAAAGGTGAGGTTATATTAGGCTATAGTGGCAGTCTGTCGTATTTGAACCTGCCAAATCGCTTTAAAAGGCCTTATAACTTGCAAAATGCTCACCAATTCAAACAAGCATTCAAAGAAATGAGAACCGTTGCACAATTCAAACAAGCATTCAAAGAAATGAGAATCGACTAGTAAAAAATATGGCGTGAGAGAACGGGCAGATATATCTCTTAGAAATTTGGAATGGTTCAAAGATTAAGAGTGTGCAAAATTTTGGTCGAGATTTGCTTCGTATTTTGCAACTTGAGAAAGCTTTTGTGATTCGAATTTCATTTTTATGCATGATTTGGATTTTTGAAATATTTGCAACGACTTTGCCCCAATAATTGTCCACATCTGATTATTCAGTTAAAACGGAGCAGCAGCGAGAACTCTTGTCGTTGTCTAGCGTTCGAAGCCGTTAATACAACTTCCAACAGATGCACAGAATCATGTGCGTACCATGGGAGTAGTGTAATTTGTTGTAGACAAAAACTCTAGCATTGCACAAAAACACATGCATTGGGAAAAGTACAGCTAATAGACAGGGTTGTCGAGCGTGATTAATGTGGTATTTGTATCATAGAGGCGTATTCGCAATAAATGCAATACAAATGCAACATACCAACGTAAGGCCCTTGAAGCCGTCACTCCTAATATGGTTGAAAAAGTCTTCTAATCATAGACGAAACGCGTCCCATAGTGGTTGGTGGGTGTTGAGATTTCTGGCTTTCCAGATCATTGAGCTCGTCTCGAAAGAGAAACCTACAAAAAGTTATACTGTTTAGAAGTCAACAAATGTGAAAAAGGTGTATTTTTGCATTTTTTGTTAAAAAAAAACATATTTTCATTGATTAGTCTTTATTGAAAAAACTAGCCGAACCGGGCCCGCTCCGCTGCGTCTTCTTTAACTCTCAAATATCTTATTAGGTGGGGACATTTCGCCCTGAATGTGTATCGAATTCGTGCCACTGTAGCCTATGTCCTCTATCACGCTGAACGCCTACGTTCAAATCCTGACGATAACATCAGACAAAATTTAAAGCGGTGGTTATCCCCTCATTTGCTATGAATGGTCATGTGAAAAATTCTCCCCAAAGAGGTGTCGCACTTCGGAACGCCATTCGGGCTCGGCTATAAAAAAAACGTCCCTTATCATTGAGTTTAAGCTTGAATCGGAAAGCTTTCATTGATGTGTGAAAAGTGTGCCCTCTCTCGGTCCCTGCGTAAATTTTTACTACACTCCTTTCTTTTGAGTCCTATTTTATCGTATTGATAAATATTTCCGGTTTAGGGAGACAATTGGCCCATAATGTAAATATACGCTTCTTGCTCTACTTTTAAATACATTTTATATGAGCCCCATAATGGCATGATCGGTAAATAAATTCTGTTTGAAGATGGGGTGTACCCCAGGGATTTTGTCCCGAAAATGAGTATCAATTTCCCGAAAATCAATCAATTTAAACATCAAATGGCTTTTATATATAATAGGCAGGTGTTTTAGGGCGGGCAGTTCCCCAAAACACATGGCTCTTCAATTGGATATCAAATTCGTTTTTATACCCACCACCAAAGGATGGGGGTATATTCATTTTGTAATACATCGAAATATCCATTTCTGACCCTATAAAGTACAATATATATATATTCTTTATCAGCGTAAAAATCTAAGACGATCTAGCATTGTCCGTCTGTCTGTTGAAATCGCGCTACAGTCTTTAAATCTAGAGATATTGTGTTGAAATTTTGCACAGATTCTTTTTTTGTCCATAAGCAGGTTAAGTTAAAAGATGGGCTAAATCGGATTATATCTTGATATAGCCCCCATATAGACCAATCCGCCAATTTAGGGTCTTAGCCCCATAAAAGCCACATTTCTTATCCGATTTTGCTGAAATTTGGGGCAGTGAGTTGAGTGAGGCCAGTCGATATCCTTCTTCAACATGACCCCGATCGGCCCACATTTGGATATAGCTGCCATATATAGACTGACCTCTCAATTTCAAGTCTTGGGCCCATAAAAGGCGCATTTAAATTTCAAAATACATCTTCTCCTGACCATGCTTTTTTTGACCAGCTTATTGCTCACAGTCGGCCAAAAAATGAGTGGCAAGCTTTATGAATGTAATCTGCCGGTATTTTATCACCGACCTCAACTCATTTCCTGTCGACAGACTCCTCAGGGATCTTTTCGTGCTCTCGGTAATCGTGTGCAGGGACCACTTATCGAAAGCGAGAATTTCCTTAGGTTGATGGTAGCCCAGAGAGTTCTGTCAGTCTAGCATCCATGCATAAATTCCCACCTTTCTATCCCACCGTACTGGCCAAAATCTATTTTGTGCGGTAGCTCGATATGTGAAGCGGACAGCTGGTAGCCTGTCTTGCTTATTGAGTACGGACCTTTCATTTCATATTTGTGCGTCTTCCATTTCCATACCACAGTGGCTGGGATCCCAAGGCAGCATTATGCCATGAGCTTGGTGTATATTCAGGAATTTTTCCTATGAACTTCGACTACCTCTTTCAAAATAGAGGTATTGAGCTGAAACTTTGCAACAATTTTTTTTTGTCCATAAGCAAGTTAAGTTCGAAGATGAGCTATATCGGACTATATATTCATATAGCCCCCATATGGACCGATACACCGATTTAGGTTCTTAGAACCATAAAAGTCACATTTATTATCCGATTTTGCTGAAATTTGGGACAGTGAGTTGTGTTGGGCCCTTCGACATCCTTCTTGAATTTGGCCCAGATCGGTCCCGATATGGATATAGCTGCCATATAGACCGATCTCTCGATTCATGGTTTTGGACCCATAAATGGCACATTTTTTATCCGATCTCGCCAAAATTTGGGACTGTGAGTTATGTTAGGCCCTTCGTCATCCTTTTTCAATTTTGCCCAGATCGGTCCAGATTTGGATATAGCTGTCATATAGACCGATCTCGCGATTTGAGGTTTTTGGCGCATAAAAGGCGCATTTATTGCGCGATGTCGCCAAAACTTGGGACAGTGAGTTAAATTAGGCCCCTCGACATCTCTTTTGAAATGGGGCACAGATCGGATCAGATTTGGATATATTTGCCATATATACCGATCTTTCGGTTTACGGTTTTGGGCCCATTTATTATCCGATCTCGCCGAAATTTTAGACAGTGAGTTATATTAGGCCCTTCGACACCCTTCTTCAATTTGGCCCAAATCGGTCCAGATTTGGATATAGCTGCCATATAGACCGATTTCTCGATTTAAGGTTTTGGGCTCATAAAAGGTGCATTTATTGTCCGATTTTGCCAAAATTTGAGACAGTGAGTTAAATTAGGCCCCTCGACATCTTTTTGGAACAAGGCACAGATCGGATCAGATTTGGAAATAGCTGCCATATATACCGATCTTTCGGTTTACGGTTTTGGGCCCATAAAAGGCACATTTATTATCCGATCTCGCCGAAATTTTGGACAGTGAGTTATATTAGGCCCTTCGACATCCTTTTTCAATTTGGCCCAAATTGGTCCAGATTTGGATATAGCTGCCATATAGACCGATTTCTCGATATAAGGTTTTGGGCCCATAAAAGGTGCATTTATTGTCCGCTTTCGCCGAAATTTGGGACAGTGAGTTGCGTTAGGCTCTTCGACAACTTTCTGCAATTTGGCCCCGATCGGTCCAGATTTAGATATAGCTGCCATATAGACCGATCTCTCGATTTAAGGTTTTGGGCCCATAAAAGTCGGATTTATTGTTCGAATTCGCCGAAATTTGGAACTGTGACTTATGTTTGACTTTTGACATGCGTGTCGTATATGGTTCAGATCGATCTATATTTGGATATGGCTACCAAACAGATCAATATTTTGTTCTACAAAACTGAACAATGTCTTGTACTTATTAGACCTCTCAATATCCGTGTCGATTTTGGTTCAAATCGGACCATATATCGATAAAGCTGTTATGACGATAGGTGGTTTACATATATACCCGAGGTGGTGGGTATCCAAAGTTCGGCCTGGCCCAACTTATTGCCTTCTTACTTGTTTGTCTTTTTTTATGCAGAAGTTTCATAAAAAAATTTAGTCAAAATAATTTTTTTGGATGAACATTTTTTCAAAAATTAATTTTTCAAAATTTTCTCAGTGCACTTCTTTTAACTTTCTTTGGTTTGAGTGGTGTGGGTGATATGTACTTTGGTTGACCAGTAACTACAAGTGCCGATTTGGATTTTTGTAGCAACTTGATTAAAATCATTAATGCGCTCTATGTGAGAGGAGGGTAAATCTTCCCCCCAGGCCTTGTCCATTTGTTGTATAGAATGGAATGAGTGGAGTGCTGTTTGGCCAAGGGTCGTGGTAGAACATGTGGCTAGCAAGCAACATGGTGATAAAAGTGAATGTATATTTTGTGGTTTAACATTCGCAATGTTTGATGATGTAAACGATTTGTGGAAGATGTTCAACTCGAAAGAAATTTGGTTGAAGAAGGCGTATGCCTATGGCAGATTTTAGCATGATATGGGTTATCTTTTCTTAGAGGAGGCCATGTAAAATCCAAACTTGACCAACCCACTCACTTTTGTTGTGGTTGTTATGGATACATTATGGGTCATGGCAATGAAGGGTTGTTACATATACGGAAGATGGTATGGCAATGGAGGGCATAATTGGGTGCGAAGGATATGTCTTTATTAGTTGACCAAATCTAGTTACGCTTTAATGATATAAGAATGTAACTTGAAACATTACCTGATTGTCTTTGAGCCTGAAACATGAATCGGGAAGCACTTATGTGAGAAGTTTGCCCCAGGTTCTGGAATGGAATGTTCATGGACAAATTTGCTTATCGCTATGATTTCTAAACTTACTTAAATGGGGTACATGGTACCAAACAAAAACTAGGCCGTAAGTTGGTCTACACAAAATATGATTAGGAGACAGGACATGCCTTCTATTGGCAGCCAAGTCCTTACAGTGTTAAACAGAGTGATATATCTTTCAAGAGAAGTTTTACAAGGCTAAACTGCTGAAAAATATCGCCATCATCAAGTGAAGAAATGCCTTTTACTAAAAGATTTTTGAAGTTCTCGCAGAACTTGAGATCCATTCGTTCCAAATCTAAGGCCAATATGCGATGGTCCCCCCAATTTGTAGACTACTCCCTTTTTTCAAAATTTCCACGCTCCACGCTCATATACAGTTGAGTGGCAAACGCTTAAAGGCATTCGACAAGTGTCTGGTCATCCCAACGCCTTCCCTTCTTCCTTCCGTACCATCTCAGTCCAACTGTCTACCCGTCGTCCTCAATGATGCCCCAAAGTGCTGTAGTAATCACGTCATAGTCTCTGGGCTATGACATGAAATCAATACTTTTTTTACTCTTCCGACCGAACGATGGTGGAAGGCAGAGCCAAAATGGTAAGGGTTATTACTAGCATACTTTATAAGGATTTAAGTGTTTTGATGAGATTTTACTTAGCTATGAATAAGGGGTGGATCTATTGGTTCATTCTTTTCTGGAACATCTTTTAATTTAGTTACAGCTAACGGTTGCTCTGACAGTGAATCAGTTTTATGAAAAGCATATTAACCAACTGCCAAACTGAATGACTGACTGACTGACTGACCTTTTTGATGATGGCAGTTGGATGACGGCGTCTGATCTCCGTAATGAAATTAATATCCATGGCGATGACTGCCATCAACGCAAGCAACAAATCATATTAATCTCTTTAATATTTCATAGATATTGGATGGTGATGGTCCTTTAGGGGGTAAATGAGTCCCAAATCGGATGCTGTCTGGCATACGACTTTCGTAGTGTATTGTAATTATTTTATCCTTTGAAGGAGTATGGATTTTTTTTTTTTGTGAAATATTCCAATGAGCTATTGCTATTAGCAAGATGCTGATTAAAATTAATTTTGCGCAATTAAAAAGGTGTTGAAGTTTAATTTAATTTAGTGAAATAGCATGATACGAAAATATTGGGTTGCCCAAAAAGTAATTGCGGATTTTTTAAAAGAAAGTAAATGCATTTATAATAAAACTTAGAATGAACTTTAATCGAATATACTTTTTTTTACTCTTTTTTTCTAAAGCAAGCTAAAATTAACAGCTGATTACTGACAGAAGAAAGAATGCAATTACAGAGTCACAAGCTGTGAAAAAATTTGTCAACGCCGACTATATGAAACAACCCAATAGTATATCGCTTGACTAACAGTTTAATAATATAAGTGCCTTTATCTGAATCCCATATGATCTTTATTGGACTACGAATTTAAGTTTGGATGTAAGGTGTACTCCATTCTTAAAATACTTCATTTAAGTGGTGTGTTCGTGGGAGAGGTGGTATACTTGGCCCTGAAAAACTATCAGCATCGTGCTCATTCTCTCAAATATCATTTATTTAAGCCCCATGTTGCTATTGGCTTAAGAGGAGTTTACAGGATGAGGCGTCCCCCAAACACATGTCCCCAAAATAGGTTATCAAATTCGTTTTCTAATCTCAAATAACTTTCATTTGAGCCACATATTGGCATGGTCGAAAAACTTTTTCCCTTTGGGGGTGTTTTGGAAAAAGGATGATGCCCTAAATACATGGTCCTACATTTGGATATCGAATTCGTATTCTACTCCCAAATACCTTTATTTGGGCCCCATATTGCGATGGCCACTAAAAAATTGCTGTTCGTGGGGTATTTTGGGAAAGGTGTAGACCCTCAGAAAATTGGTCCCGAAAATGGGTATAAATTCTTGCTCTACCCCCCAATACCTTTCATTTAAGCTCCACATTGTCATGGTTGGTAAATATGTCCGATTTAGGGGAAATTCTAAGCCCTGAAAATATATCAGCAGCGTGCAATATTCTCATATATCTATTTATGATTTATTTGAACGCCATATTGCCATTGCCCTCAAAATAGGATATCAAATTCGTTTTCTAATCTGATTTAAACTTCTTATTGCAAAAGTTAGCAAATATGTCCAGTTTGGGGTATTGGCCCTAAAAACTTTGAATATTTAGTTCCACTCTCTTTAAGACCCAAATTGTTTTGGTGAGCAAATACGCCCTATTTGGGGGTTGTTATGGTGGTGGGACGTCCGCTAGACAGTTGGCTCCTAATGTTGATATCAGATATGTGGTCTACTACTTTATATACCTTTAATTTGAGCCCCATATTTTCATAGTCGGCAAACATGACCGGCTTGGGGGGTGTTTTGGGGGATGGGCGGCCAATCAGTGAGTTGGCCTTGAAAATATATATCGGATTCGTGTTCCACTTTAAAAATTTTATTTAAGCCTCATATTGCAATAATCAGAAATTACTCACTATTTGTGTGGTGTTGTGGGGGTGGGATGGCTCCATAGACACTTTTCCCAAATATTGATATCAAATTTGTACTTTACTCCCAAAGACCTTTCATTTGAGCCCCATATTGCTATGGTCGTAAATTTGTCTTATTTGGGGGATGTTTTTGGGGAAAGGCGGCCCCCCAAACACCTGGTCCCATATTTCGACATCAGATTCTAATTCTACACTCAAATACCTTTTATTTAAGACCCATATTCCCATGGTCAGTAAGTAAGTCCTGTTTGGGGGGTGTTTTTTGGAAAGGGGTGGACCCCCAGAAACGTGATCCTACATTTGGATATCAGATTCGTATTCTACTCGCAAATACCTTTCATTTGTGTCCCATATTGCCATGGTCGGTAAATATGTCCGATTTAGGGGTGTTTTGGGGGTTGGGTGGTATTGTGGGGGAGGGGTGCCCCCATAGACACTTTTCCCGAATATTGATATTAAATTTGTGCTTTACTCCCAAAGACCTTTCATTTGAGCCCCATATTGCTATGGTCGTAAATGTGTCCCATTTGGGGGTACTTATTGGTGAGAGACGGCCCCCCAAACACTTGGTCCCATATTTGGATATCAGATTCGTATTCTGCATTTAAATACCTTTTATTTAAGCCCCATATTCCTATGGTCAGTAATTAATTCTTGTTTGAGGGTTGGTTTGGGAAATGGGTGGACCTCCAGAAACGTGGTCCCACATTTGGATATCAGATTCGTATTTTACTCACACATACCTTTCATTTGAGTCCCATATTGTCGTGATTGGTCTTTATATGTAATTGGCTTAAATTGCACCACCCATCGCTTAAATTGCACCACCCATCTCCGAGATCACAGATCACAGCTGTCAAGTAAACCGATCTCCCGATTAGACTTCTTGAGCTTCTAGAGGGCGCAAATCTTATCCGATTTGACTGATATTTTGCAAGTGGAGTTTGCCATCAACAATTTTGCTAAGTATGGTTCAAATCTGTTCATAATCTCACATAGCTGCCATATAAACCGATCTCCCGATTAGATTTCTTGAGCTTCTAGAGAGAGCAATTCTCATCCGATTCGACTGAAATATCGCACATATTTTTTTAAGAGCTATAGGAAAGTTTTTCAAAAAAACCCCTAAAATTCAGAAAAATGCATGAAATATTTATATCATTGATAGAACGGTCCATATAATTGAATGTTTGAAGATTAATTCATGCAAGTCCAATTAGTTTGTTTTTTTGTATGTTTGTGTGTTCCTTTTGGACTCAGAAACGGCTGAACCGATTTTCTTCCAATTTTCACAGATGGTGCAAAATGACCCCGTGGTGAAAATAGGGTACTACATTTTTTGATATCTGAATGTGGGGGGGGGGGGGGAAGGCGGACCCTCCCCTTACCCTAATTTTCAGAAACGCCAGATCTCGGAGATGGGTGGTGCGATATTTTGTGTGCTCTCATATAGTACCCAAAAATAAAAATTTTGTATCCAAATTTCTGATGGGGGATGGGGGGCTGCCCCACCCTAAAACCTACCAACATATATTTAAACCAATCACGACAATATGGGACTCAAATGAAAGGTTTTAAGGATAAGAAAACGTATCTGATATCCAATTGTCTGACCAAGTGCTAGGGGGACCACCCCCCACCCCAAGTCCCAAAACACCCCTAAATCGGACATATTTACCGACCATGGCAATATGAAACTCATATGAAAGGTATTTGCGAGTAGAATATGAATCTGATATCCAAATGTGGGACCGAGTTTCTGGGGGAATATGGGGCTTTAATAAAAGGTATTTGAATATAGAATACGAATCTCATATCCAAACATGGGACCAAGTTTGGAGCGCTGCCTCTTACCAAAAACATCCCCCAAAGGGGACAAATTTACGACCATAGCAATATGGGGCTCAAATGAAAGGTTTTCGGGAGTAAAGCACGAATTTGATATCATGTTCGAGAAAAGTGTCTATGGGGCCTCCCCACCCCCACAACACCACCCAAGTATTTTCTGACTATTGCAATATGAGGCTGAAATAAGAGGATTTTTAAAGTGGAACACGAATCCGATATATACTTTCAAGGCCAACTCACTGAGTGGCCGCCCAACCCCCAAGCCGGTCATGTTCGCCGACTATGAAGATATGGGGCTCAAATTAAAGGTATGTGGGAGTAGACCACGTATCTGATATCAACATTAGGAACCAACTGTCTAGGGGACGACCCACCACCATAACAACCCCCAAATAGGACGTATTTGTTCATCAAGACAATTTGGATCCTAAATATTCATAGTTTTTAGGGTCAATACCCCGAACCGGACATATTTGCTAACTTTTGCAATAAGGAGTTTAAATGAGAATAGAAAACGAAATTGATATCCAATTTTGGGGCCAATGGCAATATAGGGTTCAAATAAATGATATATAGATATATGAGAATAGAGCACGTTGCTGATATATTTTCCGGGCTTAGTGTTTGGGGGAACCACCCCAATCCCCAAAACACCCCTAAATCGGGCATATTTACCGACCATGTCAATTTGGAGCTTAAATGAAAGCTATTGGGGGGTAGAGCAAGAATTGGTACCCATTTTCGGGACCAATTTTCTGGGGGTCACCCCTTTCCCAAAATACCCCACAAACAGAAATTTTTTAGTGACCATCGCAATATGGGACTCAAATAAAGGTATTTGGGAGTAGAATACGAATTTGATATCCAAATGTAGGACCATGTATTTACGCCATCACCCCTTTCCCAAAATACCCCCCAAAGGAAAAAAGTTTTCGACCATGCAAATATGTGGCTCAAATGAAAGGTATTTGAGATTAAACAAGTAAAAGCGTGCTAAGTTCGGCCGGGCCGAATCTTATATACCCTCCACCATGGATCGCATTTGTCGAGTTCTTTCCTGGCATCTCTTCTTAGGCAAAAAAGGATATAAGAAAAGAGTTGCTCTGCTATTAAAACGATATCAAGATATGGTCCGGTTCGGACCACAATTAAATTATATGTTGGAGACCTGTGTAAAATTTCAGCCAATTCGTATAAGAATTGCGTCCATTGGGGCTCATGAAGTAAAATAGAGAGAACGATTTATATGGGATCTGTATCGGGCTATAGAACGATTCAGACCATTATAAACACGTTTGTTGATGGTCATGAGAGGATCCGTCGTACAAAATTGCAGGCATATCGGATAATAATTGCGACCTCTAGGGGTCAAGAAGTCAAGATCCCAGATCGGTTTATATGGCAGCTATATCAGGTTATGAACCGATTTGAACCTTATTTGACACAGTTGTTGAAAGTAAAAATAAAATACGTCATGCAAAATTTCAGCCAAATCGGATAGGAATTGCGCCCTCTAAAAGCTCAAGAAATCAAATCCCCAGATCTGTTTATATGACAGCTATATCAGGTTATCGACCGATTTCGACCATACTTGGCACAGTTGTTGGATATCATAACGAAATACTTCGTGCAAAAATTCATTCAAATCGGATAAGAATTGTGCCCTCTAGAGGCTCAAGAAGTCAAGACCCAAGATCGGTTTATATGGCAGCTATATCAGGTTATGAACCGATTTAAACCATACTTGGCGCAGTTGTTGGGTATCATAACAAACCAGGGGGTCTAATGTTGGGAGTTAAGAGGACAATTATCCAGAAAGGCATGAAATATTCCTTTAACCGCCAAGATGAACTACTAACTATTAAAATCAGCTGGTATCAAGAAGAAATCACTCTTATTCCAGTTTACCTCAGAGGGGCGAATTGGGCAAATGAATTTGCAAACTTAAAAAAATATATACATGAACTCGAAGATACTAATCTAATCGTAATTGGAGATATCAATGCCAGAATCGGAGAATTGCAGCAAAGCAACCATATGGAGATCGAAAGCGGGTTTTCAGCTGGGAAAGAAATACGGAAATCTAAAGACAAATTAGCTGATTGGAAAGGGAAGGCGTACATTGAGTACTGCAATGACATTGGTTTGTTTCTTCTGAATGGGCGAACTGAAGGCGATGAACAAGGAAATTTCACATTTATAAATTCGGTAGGCTCTTCGGTCATTGATCTCTGTGCGGTCTCCAGCGCCATTTTGGAAAATGTTGATAGTTTTCGAGTAGAGGAAATGCCGTGGTCAGATCACTTACCTATCGCCCTACAGCTAAAAATACATTCCTTACAACACAATTATTGCAAGCTAAGCCTACTCCCGCAATTAATATGGAATCAGCAAAACAAAAACATATATCGAAACAAGCTTAACGCAAATTTGGAAAGAATTAATGAGCGAGAAACTGTGGTTGGTATCAAAGACCTAAATAACATTATCAAGGCGTCATCAGAAAAAAAATCCCCAAAGCATTCACTCTTAAAAAAAAATCCTTGGTTTAATCTTAGTTGTTATTGGGCCCAGAGAAAAGCATATAAATGCTTAAATAAATACCGAAAGTCAAACACAATACAGCATAAAAATGAATATATACAAGCTAAGAAAAAATTAAGAGAAGTTTGTCTATCGGCTAAGCATGCATATTATGACCGTTTGTCTATCAAAATTCAAAGGACCAACTGCACAAAGGAATGGTGGAATTTAGCAAAAAAGATTAATAACAAGGAACATAGAATTGGAAACGCTATAACACCAGAAATGTTCAGAGACTATTTCAGCGACCTTCTGAATCCTACTCAAATGTCTCAAGACATACAGTACGCGAAACCGCTAATTTTTGATGCATATTTAGATAGAGAAATCACAGTAACAGATATACAACATGTCTTAGGTAGAGTAAAACCTCATAAAGCTCCTGGTGACGACAGGATTCCATATGAGTTCTATGTGAACGCATCAGAGCAATTCCTTGTTGAAGTGGCGCGAGTTTTTACAAACTTCTATGACAACAGCATTATTGATGAGTCGCTGATAAGATCTATAATTTACCCAATTCATAAAAAAGGAAATATAAATGATCCTTGTAATTATAGAGCTATATCGTTTATGAACACAGCTGCAAAAATTCTGATGGGCATCCTGAATTATAGGCTCACGTCATGGGTTGAAGAAAACCAAATAATGGAAGAATATCAGGCAGGGTTCCGGAAAAATTACTGCACAGCGGACAATGTGTACAACATAGTTGCAATAGTAAGTTTAAAATTAGCGGAAAAGAAGAAAGTCTATGCATTTTTTGTTGACTTCCGAGCAGCTTTCGACAAGGTCTGCAGAAAATCATTGATATACAAGCTTTATCTTAACCGAGTCTCATCCAAATTTATAAATATGATAGAAGCCATTTACCAAAACACAAAATGCACAATATGGAACGGAGAAGAACTCTCACAGGATTTCGAAACAGTGTCTGGTGTTAAACAAGGCTGCCTTCTTTCGCCACTTCTCTTTGCTTTATACCTAAATGACCTGCATGAACATCTAGAAGGAGGTATTGATGTAGAAGGAAAAAACGTTCGTGTATTAATGTACGCGGACGATATTGTAATATTGTCGGGTGACATAAATTCCCTTCAAAACATGATCATCAACCTGGAAGAATACTGCAAACTATGGAATATGGAACTAAATATGTCCAAGTCAAAGATAATGGTTTTCAGAAATGGAGGGCGATTGTCAGACAGGGAAAAATGGTTCTACAAAGGACAAGAGATTGAGATTGTCTCCGAATATACATACCTTGGAGTTGTACTGACCCCAAGACTAAGCTTTAAGCGACATGTCAGTAGTCGAATTACACAAGCAAAAGCGGCGATAAATTCTACGTGGAAAAACTTCCTTCAAAAAAATAATATAAACCTTGAAATGAAATGGAAACTTTTTCAAGCAGTTTGTCGGTCAATTCAAGGATATGCAGCCCAAGTTTGGGGATTTGGATGCTTTGACGAAGTGGACAAGCTACAAAGATACTTCCTGAAGCGAATCCTGAAGTTACCAGAAAGCACCCCAAATTATGCAATAGACATTGAAACGAACGTGGAAAGCGGCCATATGTATACCTTACAATTGCATCTTAACTATATATATAGCACGATGTTTAAATACGATAGTAATCGTTTACCAAATTTTCTAACCAAATTAATATTATCAAAAAATATATTTTGGGCAAAGTCAATTAACGATCAATTGGTGGAAATGGAGGAAACTCCAATTACCAACGACACACCGGAACACACCTGGCTATCAACCTTTATGCGCCTTACTTTAAAACTGAAGAAAGCAAGTAAACTCAGTAATATTGAAAGGGCAAGAGAAAGTGACACTAGGATATACAAATATCTAGATTATACACGCTGCCTATCGTACATGAATGGCTGCTATACTCAATCGGAGATAACATGGATTTTAAAAGCGAGATGCGATTTGATTTATTTAAACGGCAGTACAAACGGAGCTACTGAAGAAAACGCACTATGCACACTCTGCAATCTCCGGGAGCTGGAAAACCTAAATCACTTCCTTGGAAACTGTCCTATTCTGAGAGAAATCAGAGATCGAGTGTTTGGAAAACCATTCCTAACGCATACCGAAATTATTGAAATACTTGATGGAAACCAAATAGATGACTGGCCAAAACTTATCTCATACCTGAAGTCTGCGACTCAATATCGTAAACTTATAATAAATGAATATCGATAATATTATGAATTATGTAATGTTACTAGCACCGGCTCACGACAACATTGTCACAGCCGTAAAATCTTTTTTCAGACTAATATTCACAAAATTTAGAAATGTAAAATAATGTAAATTGTATTAAGCTCTCGAATTTATCTGAATAAAGATACCTTACTTACTACTTACTACTCATAACAAACCACGTCGTGCGAAATTCCATTCCATTCGGATAAGAATTGCGCACTCTAGAGGCTCAAGAAGTCAAGACCCAAGATCGGTTTATATGGCAGCTATATCAGGTTATGGGCCGATTTGAACCATACTTGGCACAGTTGTTGGATATCATAACAAAACACGTCGTGCACAATTTCATTCCGATCGGATAAGAATTGTGCACGCTAGAGGCTCAAGAAGTCAAGACCCAAGATCGGTTTATATGGCAGCTATATCAGGTTATGGGCCGATTTGAACCATACTTGGCACAGTTGTTGGATATCATAACAAAACAGGTCGTGCAAAATTTCATTCCGATCGGATAAGAATTGCGCACTCAAGAGGCTCAAGAAGTCAAGACCCAAGGTCGGTTTATATGGCAGCTATATCAGGTTATGGACCGATTTGAACCATACTTGGCACAGTTGTTGGATATAATAACAAAACACGACGTGCAAAATTTCATTCTGATCGGGTAAGAATTGCGCACACTAGAGGCTCAAGAAGTCAAGACCCAAGATCGGTTTATATGGCAGCTATATCAGGTTATGGGCCGATTTGAACCATACTTGGCACAGTTGTTGGATATCATAACAAAACACGTAGTGCAAAATTTCATTCCTATCGGATAAGAATTGCGCACTCTAGAGGCTCAAGAAGTCAAGACCCAAGATCGGTTTATATGGCAGCTATATCAGGTTATGGACCGATTTGAACCATACTCGGCACAGTTGTTGGATATAATAACAAAACACGACGTGCAAAATTTCATTCTGATCGGGTAAGAATTGCGCACTCTAGAGGCTCAAGAAGTCAAGACCCAAGATCGGTTTATATGGCAGCTATATCAAAACATGGACCGATATGGCCCATTTACAATACCAACCGACCTACACTAATAAGAAGTATTTGTGCAAAATTTCAAGCGGCTAGCTTTACTCCTTCGGAAGTTAGCGTGCTTTCGACAGACAGACGGACGGACGGACAGACGGACGGACATGGCTAGATCGACATAAAATTTCACGACGATCAAGAATATATATACTTTATGGGGCCTCAGACGAATATTTCGAGTAGTTACAAACAGAATGACGAAATTAGTATACCCCCCATCTTATGGTGGAGGGTATAAAAAGGCGCAGCGGAGCGGGCCCTGTTCGGCAAGTTGGTTTATAAAAATAAATCAACACGCAGGTGTTATCAGATTAACCACAAATGTTCATAAATCAACAACAGTTTATTTGTGAATGAAACGTCCACAGCCGTTCACATTCTGCCAACGTCTAGTGGACAGTTATTCAACTTATTGAAAAAAGTTCTTGCGTGCTCCAGAGAATTGAACCTGAGTTCCATCCGTCCCTTTTGTGTCTACCAACGTCCTACCACATTGCACCACAGCCACCTATACATTTTAATCAAGAAATGTAAAATAAATACAATTCTGCAATGTGAGTGCATAAAAACTATAAAAGTAATGTTATGAATTGAAATAACATTACAATAATAGCTCATATACAACCCTTAAGGAGTATTTTCAGGGCACACATGTCACTTAAAGCCATTACCATCATCATCAACAACATAATCACCATTCCATTATAGACCAGTCCAGCCCAGCCCAGCCCCCCGTTAACACTTTCACTATTTATTTGCCAAAAAAAAAAAAAAAAACATCCATGAATTTTTTAACTCAAAAAATGAAAGAATACAAACAAAATGTTTTTCCATTTTCCTATTTTCTTTTTTTTTTCATCGTTCATGTTCACAAAGGAGTATAGAATCCATTTCCTTTATGTGGTGATAAAATTTTATGAATGCAATTTGTAGTTTGTTATTCTTATAGAGTCCCATTCGCTTAGTTTCCTTGTGTGGTGCTGTTGTTGTTTTCGTTGTTATTGTGTCTGGTTAAAGGGATGTGTGAGAACATTTAAAATGTATTAGAAAGTACTTTCACATGTGTGTCATTTCCCATTTCCATTTTCCAATGGCGACAAAACGACGTTCCTTTTTTATTGGCAATAGCCGTCATTTGCAGTGCGTTTTAGTTTGATTATTGGGGATTTTTTCTTTTTTTTCTTTTCTTTGGCACAATAATAATAATAAATTATTCAATGATTACATTACAGTTGTTATGTATATCAGCCAATGTCAATAGGGTGCGAAAAAGGGTTGAACTGCCATAAACAAGTTATGGGACAAATTCATTTTGGTAATGCATTCAAGCATATAGTTATTCTAATGGATGTCCGTATTGATGAATGTATGGTAAATCATATGGATGGCACATAAATAATCCCAAATGTTTGGAATTTATATATAAGTAATTCGAAAAGATTTAAGTATTTGAATGAAAATGAAACTACATGTAATTGAAAAGGAAATTTCGAGAGATTTAGAAAAGACAGTTATAAAAAATTTATGGATTTTTTTCGAATAAAATAAAAAAAAAAATTATATAGGTCTGCAATAATAAACCGAATTTTATAGCAAATGCGCTAGCATTTCTATGCTGGATAATGTTAAAAGATTGATTGATGGTTTGGGTAATTAATGTCGTATGTTTGCTTGCTGCCTTAGAAAAAATGGGGAGCGAGAAGGTTTAATATAAAAAGCAATTTTGAGGACTCTTTTAAAACTCTGAAATATAATTCCATTACTGCACTATTCAGTACTTTAATTTGATTATTTTATTCCTCTCACCGTACCTGTCATTTAAACTCTAGGCTACCCTGATTGGCCAACATGATCTGTTACGAAAATTTGAGTCCTATATTGTCCCAATCAACTTATGTATCCACTGAGAAGTTTTTAGAGATGGAAGAACAGCCCCCCATACGTCAGGGATTGTCGTGAAAACAGTGCATGAGTTAAGAATCCATGGGGCGTTCAAAATTTTCGACTCATTTAAATCGTCAGGCTAAGTTAACAGTTGAAATAAAAGTTCTATCCGATAGACAGTCTCGCTAAATTAGGAGATTTACAATGCTTGTAACCAAGGCTGCGGAGTTGAGTACTTTGGTCTCGACTCCAGGACTTAAAAATGTTATATTTTTATACCCACAAAATACAATGGGTGTATGCAAATCTCGCGGATTTTTCATATAGTCGGCGTTGACAAATTTTTTCACAGCTTGTGACTCTGTAATTGCATTCTTTCTTCTGTCAGTTATCAGCTGTTACTTTTAGCTTGCTTTAGAAAAAAAGTGTAAAAAAAGTATATTTGATTAAAGTTCATTCTAAGTTTTATTAAAAATACATTTACTTTCTTTAAAAAAATTCGCAATTACTTTTTGGGCAACCCAATATATATCGGTGACCTTGCAAAGTATCGTCGGCACATTTAAAGTGAGTCTAGCCACATTCGTCCGTCCGTTCAACAGCTAGTCGAAATCACGATAGAGTTCGAACGAATGAGGCTATCCGCATGCAATTTTAAATGGATACTTCTTGTTGATGTAGGTCATTGGCTGTTGCAAATGAGTAATTTGGTAAGGATATTAGATTATAATACAAAAATAAAAATTATATACAACAAGTAAAAGGGCGTTAAGTTCGGCCGGCCGAATTTCGGTGAAATCGGACAATAAATGCGCCTTTTATGGCCTCAAAACCTTAAATCGAGAGATCGGTCTATATGGCAACTATATCCAAATCTGGACCGACCTAAGCCAAATTGAAGAAGAATGTCGATGGGCCCAATACAACTCACTGTTTTTGGCGACATCGGACAATAAATGCTCCTTTTATTGTCCCAAATCCTTAAATCTAGAGATCGGTCTATATGGCAACTATATCCAAATCTGGACCAATCTGTGCCATACTGCAGAAGTATATCAAAGGACTTAACTTAACTCACTGTCCCAAGTTTTCACAACATTGGACAATAGATACGCCTTTTATGGCTCCAGTCAGTCAGTTGAGCTTCTTTACATCTGACGTGTTTCTAATGGATCTCCCTCCAAATACTCTTTGTGCGAAGTGCTTCAAGGCTTTGAACGGGAAGTTCATAGCATGCCACATTTGCAGAGCTAAGCTACACTTCTTTTGTGCCAACGTCGATACTAATATTGGCGAATTATTTGTTAAAAATTCAAATATTGTATTTAATTGCAATGACTGCCTATCAGTTTCTTCTGATTTGGTTGCTCGCATTGTCTCTTTGACCAGTGAAGTGAGAGAGCTAAAAGTCTTAATAAACTCATCTTTATGTGCTGAAGTGCGAGAGATAAAAAAAACAGTGGAGAAAAACAACAAACCTCCAAGCAAAGAAGTTCATCAACAAAATGCAAATCATTATTCTGAGACCAGTGGTAGCGATGTTGTTGGTACTGTCCAAAGTCTTATTATACCAGTTACATCTACAGGTGCACAATCCATGAACAAGCCGAGCTCGCAACATGTTGTTTCATATGCACCATCGGTTTCGTCAGTGAGTACAAATGATGTTAATGCAGTAAACAATAGGAATGAAATGTTCGAACCAAACCATCAAACAAGTATGGGTTGGGAAACTGTTCAAAGGCGTAGACGAAAAGGGGGCAAAGTCATATTCGGTGAAAATAATGTACCTAATGATTTGGAAGTGGTGGCGACCAAGAAATGGATTCATATATCAAAGTTTAAGCCAACTGTTTCATGCGATCAAATTATCAATTATATTGCTGCCAACTCCAACATTGATAAAGCTAATATTGAATGCTATAAATTAGTAAAGAAAGACGCTAATTTAAGTGAATTAAAAAGTGTTAATTTTAAGCTGGGTGTAGTATCTAGTTTTTATAATGATATTTTTAACTCTAAATTGTGGCCTACCGATATCAGGGTACGTCCGTTTAAAAATTTTCAAAAAAGGGAAATACAACCCTTAGTTCAGTAGTAGATGCTGCACATAATCTAAAAGTGTTTTATCAAAATATGTCAGGTATTCGCACAAAGGCCAATGAAATCATGAATTTTACGTCCCAATGTGACTTTGATTTAATTCTCATTGTTGAGACCTGGCTTAATTCCGACTTTTATGATGCCGAATTTTTCGACATGAATTTGTTTAATGTATATCGGAAGGATAGAAATGCTTATCGTACAGGATTATCCCGGGGTGGGGGTGTTCTTATTGCTGTAAAATCTAAATATAAATCCTATTTATGTAAAATTGATGATGATGATGGTCTTTTGGATCAAATTGCACTATATGTAATTGGATTTAATCAAAAACTGTTAATATCTCTATCGTATATACCTCCTGGAAGTCATGATAATATCTATTCTAAACATGTCTCTAATATTGTTAATTTGGAAGAGAATATGTGTTCTGATACTAATTTATGTGTAATGGGAGATTTTAATTTATCAAGTATTTGTTGGACCATGATGAACGACAATTATTTTTTAACGCCTAGTAATGTTAATAAAGGGTTTGAAGTTAATTTTATCGATGCGTTATTGAGCGTTGGTTTGGTTCAAATTAATCATATTGCTAATAAAATGCGTCGATTTCTTGATTTAATTTTTGTATCACGCGACTGCAATTTCAAAATATATGAATGTTTGATTCCAGTATCTCCTCCAAGTGTTCATCATGTTCCTACAATTATAGAAATGGAATGTTTTATGTACATCCCAAATGATACTTCTGAGTGTTTCAATTTTAATTACAACGCATGTAACTTTGATGTGCTAAATTCGATGCTTTCATCTATAAATTGGGTATCGATGTTTCCTACGTGTGAACCATCCAATTGTTATGATATTTTTCTGGCAAAGGTTTTAGACATTCTTAAATTGAATGTTCCTCTAAAGAAGAAAAAGCCCTATAAGCTTCCATGGTATACTAAAGGCCTAAAAAAACTAAAAAATCTGCGCAATAAATTCCATAATCGATTCATTAAATCTGGTAATCTGGAAGAGCAAGTCAAATTTTTACATTATCAAAAAGAATTTAATTTTTTAAACAAATTTCTTTATAAACAATACATTCTTTCTAAAGAGAATGAAATTAAAGTAAATGTTAAACATTTTTGGTCGTTTGTGAAGTCTAAGAAGAAATCTTCAGATATCCCATCTACTGTTCAATATAACAGTTGCATCTCGCAGTCTGGCCATGATGTTGTAAACATGTTTGCTAATTTTTTCCAATCTAATTTTGAGCAGCCTTCCACTTGTAATATGACGCTACCATGTTCTTATTCAGCCATAAATTTGGGAAGTATTTATATCTGTGAGGATGATGTTTTTGAAGCTATTGGTGCAATTAAAAATAGCTATAAAAGTGATGCTGATGGTCTTTGTGCTTATTTCTTAAAAAGTTGCTGTTTTAGCATTGTTTCCGTTTTGACTTTTATATTTCGCCTATCTCTTAAGAAAGGTATTTTTATAGCCAAGTGGAAGATAGCATCAATTACTCCTGTATTTAAAGAGGGTAGAAAAGATGATGTTACATGTTACAGGCCAATATCAAAACTTTCGTGTGTTTCGAAAATATTTGAAAATATCATTTTCAAAAAATTATTTTTTCTTTGCAAGTCTACTATCTCTCCTTACCAGCATGGGTTTTTTTCGGGTAGATCTACCACATCGAATTTAACATTATTTACAGATTACTGTATGACCGCCCTCGAGCGAGGTAAACAAGTAGAAGTTATTTACACTGACTTAAGCAAAGCTTTTGATAAAGTTTCGCATAGTATTTTACTTGCTAAGTTACAGAATCTAGGTTTGCATTCAAATTTTCTAAAATGGATTCATTCATATCTAACTAACAGAGTGTGTAAAGTTAAAGTTGAAGGATACGTGTCTCAGCCATATTTTCAGACATCGGGAGTACCTCAGGGTAGCATCCTTGGCCCACTTCTTTTTAACTTATTTATCAATGACATCTCTTCATGTTTTTCGCATTCCAATTTTCTTTTGTATGCTGATGACTTGAAATTTTTTACTAAAATTGAGTCTCTACAAGATATAAATAATTTGCAAGTTGATTTAGATAACTTAGTCATGTGGTGCAACATCAATAAGCTTTTTTTGAACCTTTCAAAATGTTTTCACGTTTCTTATTTTAGATCACTTAATCCCATTCAACCAACCTTCAAAATTGGCAGCCACAATCTTACTAAGCTAACTTCCATTCGTGATCTAGGCATTATATTTGATACATCACTATCATTTATTCCACATATAGACCACATTATTCCTGAGGCCTACAAGGTTTTTGCATTTATCAAAAGAAATTGTGCGGAATTTTCTGATCCTAATACCGCAAAATTAATTTATACGGCATTTGTTAGGTCTAAACTAGAATACGCTTCAATTGTTTGGGATCCTCAATGTAGTGCTCACATTGTTCGCATTGAGAGAATTCAAAAAAACTTTACAAAGTTTGCCCTTAAAAACTTATTTCCTGCTCAGATGCCTCCATATAGATCTAGATTTTTGTTACTTGGCTTGCAATCCTTAGAATCTCGTAGAAAATATCAATCGGCTTGTTTCATATTTGACTTGCTTAATAATAATATTGATTCACCGGATTTGTTGTCTTTAGTTCCAACATTTGTTCCTCCAAGAAGCTTACGAGTTGTAAATTTGTTTGACATACCGTTCCACCGCACCAACTATGCGAGAAATGGGCCTTTAACACGAACTTTTTTGAATTTAAATTTTATCAACAACAGGCTTCAAAGGGAGTCAAAACCATATATTGATTTTAGCACATCAAAAGAAATTTTTAGATCCATTTTATATTATATATTTTTGTAGTATGCACCTCTTTATTATCATACATTACTATTTAAACATTTGTTACGGAAGTCATCTTAGTCTGTAAGGATATTTGTTCCATTGACTAATAAACAAATAAACAAAAAAAAAAAAAAAAAAAAAAAAAACCTTAAATCGAGATATCGGTCTACATGACAGCTATATCGAAATCTGGACCGTTTTAGGCCAAGTTGCAGAAAAATGTCGAAGAGCCTAACACAACTCATTGTCCCGAATTTCGGCGAAATAGGACAATAAATGCGCCTTTTATGGCTCCAAAACCTTTAATCGAGAGATCGGTTTATGTGGCAGCTATATTCAAATCTGGACCGATCTGGGCCAAATTAAAGAAGGATGTCGAAGGGTCTAACACCACTCACTGTCCCAAATTTTAGCAAAATCGGATTAGAAATGTGGCTTTTATGGGCCTAAGACCCCAAATCGGCGGATCGGTCTATATGGCAGCTATATCCAAATTTGGACCGATCTGTGCCAAATTGAAGGAGGATGTCGAAGGGCCTAACACAACTCACAGTCTCAAATTTCAGCAAAAACAGGTAATAAATATGGCTTTTATGAACCTATAACTCTAAATCGGCAGATCGTGGGCTATATTAAGATATAGTCCGATGTAGCCTATCTTCGAACTTAACCTGCTTATGGACAAAAAGAGAATCTGTGCAAAGTTTCAGCTCAATGCCTCTATTTTTAAAGACTGTAGCGTGATCTCAACAGACAGGCGGACGGACATGGCTAGATCGCCCTAGATTTTTACGCTAATCAAGAATATATATATTCTTTATAGGGTCAGAAACGGATATTTCGATGTGTTCCAAACGGAATGACAAAATGAATATACCTGCAAAAATCAATTTGTGTTTGTTTGTCGGTTTGTTTGTTTGTTTGTGTGTTCCTTATAGACATTTTTTGATATCTGAAGGGGGAGAGGACCTTCCCGCTTACCCTAATTTTCAGAAACGCCAGATCTCGGTGATGGGTGATGCGGTTTAAGCGATATTTTGTAAAATAAAAATTTGGTATCCAAATTTCGGATGGGGAACCAAGGTGAGCCGCCCCAATCCAAAACCTACCAAATATATATTTAGACCAATCACGCCAGTATGGGACTCAAAAGAAAGGTATTAAGAATGAGAAAACGTATTTGATATTCAATTGTAGGACCAAGTGTTAGGGGGACTTCCCCAACCCCAAAACTGCCCTAAATCGGACATATATACCGACCATGGCAATATGGAACTCACATGAAAGGTATTTGCGAGTAGAATACGAATCTTTTATCCAAATGTGGGACCAAGTTTCTGGGGGTCCATCCCTTCCCCAAAACACCCCCCAAGGACTTATTTACTGGCCATGACACCATTGGGATTAAATAAAAGGTATTCGAGTGTAGAATACGAATCTGATATCCAAGTGTGGGGCCAAGATATTGGGGGGCCGCCCATCCCAAAAAAAAACCCCAAAGAGAATAAATTTATGACCTTAGCAATATGGGGCTCAAATGAAAGGTCTTTGGGAGTAAAGCACGAAGTTGATATCAATATTCAGAAAAAAGTCTCTATGTTATCCACTCCGAGGATATTTGATCCCAAAATTTTAGTGGTCTACCAGACTATTGACTTCACATTTGACTTAACTTAAAGACTTGGTACGAATTCCTAGTGCTACTCAAATAAACAACCAGAGAGCCACAATACTCTTAAGAACAAATAATACTCGATGTGTGTCCACCCAAATTCCAATTTAGCTAATTTATTTGTTAAGCCAGTTGGCTTACAAAAACATTTACTACAAATAACAAAAAATATTGAAAATTGGAAATTTTTGAAACTCACTCAGTATTTGTATAAAACAGACAAATTTATTAGACTCGATCTATCAAAAGCTTAAACAACAAAACTGAATCCTTATAAAAACAAACATCAAAAACAGGACTTCAAACAGACCATACGTTACTTAGTAAAGAGACAATAAGGAAACAAATTCTAGGAAATCTTACAAACAAATATTGAAAAAGGCAAGTATAAATGGTAGAGGGTGGAGGACAAGTTTTACTTACAACAAAAAATCATAATAATTGTAACAATAAATTACCAAAACTTCAACAATAAATCTCAAAAACAAAAATAAATATTTTGCTTTGGCCAAGATTTTTCGGCGACAGACAACCACAAACCTTCCATTCCCTCCTCGCCTTTGATTTGCTTTTGGGGGTAACGCCAAAGACTCAATTGTTTGCAAGGATTGAGAGGACAAACAAAACGCCAGGACATGGTCTGCTTGGCCATGGGTTTGTTTTATTTCATTTCATTTCACGCTGACATATTGAAGTGGTCAATTCAATTCAATCCTTGGCTTCACAGCCAGCAACAATGAAAGGGATATGAATCAAATCAAATACACAAATGCAGCCACAAACAAAGGCCTAGAACCACAAACCCAAAATGGGTGAAATATTAGTTTTGAGCTCCTCACAAAGAGAAAAATGGCCACATCAAATGTGGCTGCTCGAGACAGAGGGGGTTGAAGAAAAGTTAAAAGAAAAAAAAAAACACATTCAAAGGAAACTTGTATCGATTTAAGGAAACACATGCTAAAATTAATTGATTAACAAGGTTTTGAAAAATATTTTCAAAAGGACAATTGACCATCACAATACCATGTCATATGTTTCCTTGACAAGTGAGTGGGTGGATGCATGCAAGGTTTCTTAGAATTTTCTCTATAAAATGGCCACAGGTCTTCGACATTTCCTACAATGCTAAAAGAAACAAAAAGTTCAATCAAAAATCACCGCATGTTTTCTCAAAGAGTTTTTGTGGGCAAGTTGACCATTTCCTGGAAATAAATCATGACCAACGGGAAGCCATACAAAGGACTAACACAGTGGATATGTGAAAACGAATTCTTGCCGAAATAAAAAGCATGAAACCTGTCGAAAACATGACAGCTTGGTAACAAAGCTCCAGAATTGTGCACAAATACTTTTTGTTGACGGAGACTTTAAACGTTCCAAGTCTTAGATCTGTCGATTTCAATTATGGCTCAAATTTGCAAATTGATTTCCGTTTAAACTTCCATCATTCTCATAACTCCCATACGTTGTTGTTGTTGCCACATTTTCATATGGAGGTGGCGATCCTCATCAAGCTCCTGTAGATGAGCATGTTCTGAGTATTTAGGTATATGTAAAACTAGCCGAACCTGCTCCGCTGCACCTTCTTTAACTCTCTAATATCTTTTTAGGGTGGGGACACTTCGCCCTGAAAGCGGATATCGATTTCGTGCCATTGTAGCCTATGACGCTGAACGCGTTCGAATCCTGTCGAGAACATCGGACAAAGCGGTGTTTATCCTCTCTTAATGGCAACATTTGCGAGGTCAAATGCCATGCAAGGCCAAATAAAAAATTTTCGTTAAAGTGTTGCCGCACTGCGGGACGACATTCTTACTATGCTATAAAAAAGGTCCCTTATCATTGAGTTTTAACTTGAATCGGAAAGCATTCATTGATGTGGGAGAATTTGCCCCCTTTTCGGTTCCTGGTGGTAATACTCTTCCTCAGGGCAATGGGGAAGGGATGGCACCCCAGACATTTCGACTCAAATATGGATATGAAATTCGTTCTTTATTCCCAACGGAAATAAAGTTCTGTTTAGGGGGTGGTGCTTTAGGGCGTACTCCAAAACATATCCAAAAATGGATATCAAATTCGTTTTCTAATCTCAAATACCTTGAATTTCAGTCTCATATTGTCATAATGGGTCAAATAACCCATTTGAGGGAGGAAAAGCACCACCTAGACTTTAACGCAAGTCTAGGTGGCGTAATCGTAATCTACATTCAAATACCTTTCATTTGAGTCCCATATAGCAATGGCCGGCTAATATGCCCATAAGGGGGTTATTTGAGGGTGGGTGACCTGCCATTACTTGGACCTAATGTTTAATGCCATATTTGTAATCTACTGCCTAATACTTTTCATTTGAGACCCATATTGACGTAAACTTCGAATATATCTGTTTAGAGAAGTTTTTGGGGTTGGGGGCCCGCTGGGTACTTGGACCCAAATTTTGATGCCATACTCGTTTTTTGGTCTCCAATACCTTTCATTTGATGCCCATCGGACCACTTTCGCATATGGGTGGCATTTTTGGGGTTAAGGGGTGATTCCGCCTCCACCCGATATCTTAGAAGTACAAAGGCGCTAAGTTCGGCCGGGCCGAACTTTGTGTACCCACCATCCTGGGTATATATGTAAACCACCTTTCATTATATTCAAATCTGGACCAATCTGGGCCAAATTGAAGAAGGACGTCGAAGAGCCTAACTAAACTCACTGTCTTTTCGGCGACAACGGACAAGAAACGCGCATTTTATGGCCCCAAAACCTAAATCCGAAAGATCGGTCTATATGGCAGCTATATCCAAATCTGGATCGATCTGTGCCATATTGCAGAAGTATATCAAGAGGCTTAACTTAACTCACTATCCCAAATTTCGCGACATCGGACAGTAAACGCGCCTTTTATGGGCCCAAAACTTAAAACCGAGAGATCGGTCTATATGGCAGCTATATCCAAATCTGGATCGATGTGGGCCAAATTGGCGAAGGATGTCGAAGAGCCTAACAAAACTCACTGTCCAAAATTTCAGCAAAAGCGGATAATAAATGTGGCTTTTATTGGCCTAAGACCCTAAATCGGCGGATCGGTCTATATGGCAGCTATATCCAAATCTGGACCGATCCCGGCCAAATTGGCGAAGGATGTCGAAGAGCCTAACAAAACTCACTGTCCCGATTTTCATCAAAATCGGATAATAAAAGTGGCTTTTATGGACATAAAACCCTAAATCGGAAGATCGGTCTATATGGCAGCTATATCCAAATCTGGACCGATCTGGGCCAAATTGACGAAGGATGTCGAAGGGCCTAACACAACTCACTGTCCCAAATTTCAGCAAAATCGGATAATAAATGTGGCTTTTATGGGCCTAAGACCCTAAATCGGAAGATCGGTCTATATGGCAGGTATATCCAACTCTGGACCGATCTGGGCCAAATTGGCGAAGGATGTCGAAGGACCTAACACAACTCACTGTCATAAATTTCAGCAAAACCGGATAGTAAATGTGGCTTTTATGAGCCTAGGACCCTAGATCGGAGGATCGGTCTACATGGCAGCTATATCCAAATCTGGACCGATCTGGGTCAAATTGACAGAAGGATGTCGAGGGGTCTAACACAACTCACTGTCCCAAATTTCATCAAAATCGGATAATAAATGTGGCTTTTATGGGCCTAAGACCCTAAATCGGAGGATCGGTCTATATGGGGGCTATATCAAGATATAGTCCAATATAGCCCATCTTCATCTGCTTATGGACAAAAAAAGAATCTGTGCAAAATTTTAGCTTAATATCTCTATATTTGAAGACTGTAGCGTTATTTCAACAGATAGACGGACAGACGGACGGAGATGTCTAGATCGTCTTAGATTTTTACGCTGATCAAAAATATATATACTTTATAGGGTTGGAAATGGATATTTCGATGTGTTGCAAACGGAATGACAAAATGAATATTCCCCCATCCCTCGGCGGTGGGTATAAAAATTATATAGCCTATGTTTCCTTGCAGACATATGTATACAATCTATGAAAATTTAAAAAAAATCCGTTCAGCCAAGTATCATATAGACATAATGGGTGTAATGGCGTTTTTGAGGGTTGGCGTGACCCCAACCCTCAAAAAATCGATCTGATTTTGTATGCCAGATTCGAAATCTACTTCCGAAAACCTTTCATTGGAGACTTATATTGAAATGAACGTCCAATATGTCTGTTTGGGGGAGTTTTGGGGTTGGGCAGCCCGATGGGTATTTCGACTCAAATTTTAATACCATATTCGTATTCTACTCTCCAATACCTTTCATTTGATACCTATATTGTCCCGATCGATCCACCTTTGATTTTGGGTTGTGTTTTTGGCATAAGGAGGAGGGTCCGTCCCCCTTCCAATACCGAAAACTTATATAGCCAATGTTTCCATAGGCGAGACCAACGAACACAATATGCGAACATTTCGAGAAAATTGGTTCCGACGTTTTTCAGTCTATACGGAACAAACAAACCCATCCCCATATATCCGCGATTGGCTAATGTGCCCATTTTGGGCGTTTTTGTGGGAGTGGGGTCACCCCCTATAATTCGACTTGAATTTGTATGCCAGATTCCTTATCTACTCGCGCATACTTTTCATCGGATACCCATATTGTTCTTATCGATCCACTTAAGATTTTGGGTGGTGTTTTTTGGGTAACGGTGGTGGGTTCGCCCCCTTCCGATATCAATGAATTATAAAGCCTTTTCTTAATTCCTGACCATATTCGTAATCTACTCCCGAATACCTTTCATTTGAGGCTCATATTTTCATGGTTGTCTAATAAACGTATTTTAAGGGGTTTTGGCGCTGGGGCGCTCCCCCAGGTACTTGGACCCAACTTTTATAATGAAATTCGTACTTTACTCTTGAATACCTTTCAATTGAATCCCATATTGTCCCGATCGGTCCACTTTTATTTATGGGTAGTACTTTTGTGGTAAGGGGGAGGGTCCGCCCCCCCTCCCGATATCAAAACTTATATAGCCTTTGTATCCTTCCAGACCAACCTACACAATCTGTGACAATTTCAAGGTAATCCAGTCCAGCCGTTTTTGAGTCTATACGAAACAAATAAACACAAATTGAATTTTATGTATAATATATGGTCTAGGTGAAAGCATGAAAAAAAACGTCAAATTAAATCTTGCGACTCATTGTTAATGGTATATGATATTCTTTGTGACCGATCTTTATCTTTTAGTTGTTAAATTTCATTTAAATATTAAATAAAAAATTTTAAATAATGCACTTTGCAAATTCTATGACGAAACCACTGTGGCATTTACCCTCGTCATCATTCATTGCCAAAGTTTTGTCAATGCCATTGTTGCGGTAATAGTTTTGAATTGTTTGGTTTCTCTCTATGGTTTTCAGCTGAAATGTTCATCCATCCGTCCATCAAGTCTCCATCACCCAGGGACACCCATGCATTCATGTATTGTCCATCGTAAATTGGTCATGCGGCCATTTATTATCGAACCTTTTCTTATTTCCTGACAGCCCCCAATACACACACTTTGCCATCTTCACACATCCTGTTGATCTCATTTTTCCGCTTCTTATTTGAAATGAATGCTTGGTCACAATAGTTGTTTGAACCATGGTTATTATTTTTAACCAGCAGTTTTACTCCTGCTAAGGATTTCTGCAATAGTTATTGGTGACGGCACTAATCGAGATTTGCAGTAGTCAAGTCCGGAAATTCTATCAAATTATTAAATATCAAATTGATGTCTTGGGTACATATAATATAAATTTCTGCCCTAGTAATGAAAATGAAAATTTTAACATCAAAAATGGTTTTATTGTTCTTCAAAATATACTCCGGCTTGATTTATACACCTTTGCATGCGCTCCAACCAATTGTCGAAGCACTTCTTCCACTCCCATTCAGACATCAGCGAAACATGGTCTTTGGCCACCCATTTTTATCATAATGTGCGGGAATAAGAAGAAGTCATTTGGTGCCAAGTAAAGGCTTTACGGCGGACGACCCATCGATTCGACGTTTTGGATGGTCAAAAAGGAGCCAGTTTGAGCCGATATGTGAGAGGTCGCATTGTCATGGTGAACAATTATTAGTCAACTCTAGTTTGTTTTTCGAATTTCTTCCAAGACTTCAACCAGTCAGATTGTGGTGTACGACTCAGAATTGACCGTCTTTCGATGCTCAAGCGGAATAATGTTCAAATACCAGTTATGCCGAAGAAACAGGCGACCATTAGCTTCGAAATGCTTCTCAAACAAACAACATTTGTTCGTTTTGGCTCATCTACGACGACCCATACGGTTCATTGTTGTTTTGATTTGGACCCATAGCGCAGAACCACGACTTGCCACCTCTGACGATCTTTTAAACACATTCGTATTACTTCAACATTTCCTCGCAGTAATAGATTGTCAAATTGTGCGGAGTCAAACGAGATAAAACTTTTTTACGGCAAGGTGTTTATGGTGTTTCGAATGTATGCTGGTGGAAGAAATTGTCAAGGATGCCTCTTTTTCACGGTATAGCCCATGACGATCTTGTATTATAAGTTCTGGCCCGGCTCTGGTTTACGCTCAGGCTCTGATGCAACGTGGAAGACTTTCATGGAGTTCGACATTGAGCGAGCGTCGGTCACGATTGAATTCATTAAACCAGTTCTTCACAGTGCTGTAGCATGGTGCTTCATAGCCATTTTGTCGTGATAATCCACATCGAAAGTTATAAGTAAGAGCATGCTAAGTTCGTCAGGGTAGAATCTTATATACCCTTCACCATGGATCGCATTTGTCGAGTTCTATGCGCAGTATCTCTTTATATCAAGTTATAGTCCGATTTGGACCATAAATGAATGCTGAACATTGTAGAAGTCATGGTGAAATATTTCAGTTCATTCGGATAAGAATTGCGCCTTGTAGGGGCTCAAGAAGCAAAATCGGGAGATGGGTTTATATGGGAGCTGTATCAAGCTATTGATCGATTTAGACCATATTAGACACGTATGTTGAAGGTCATGAGAGAGGCCGTTTTACAAAATTTCTTCCAAATCGGAAGAGAATTACGCCCTCTAGAGGCTCAAGAAGTCAAGATCCCAGATCGGTTTATATGGCAGCTATATCAGGTTATGTACCGATTTGAGCCATATTTAGCACAGTTAGTGGAAGTCATGACAAAACATTACGTGCAAAATTTCAGTTAAATCGGATGAGAATTGCGCCCTCTAGAGGCTCAAGAAGTCAAGACCCAAGATCGGTTTATATGGCAGCTGTATCAAAACATGGACCGATTTGAACCAGACTTTGCACAGTTTTTGGAAGTAATACCAAAATAAAACGTTCAAAATTTCAATCAAATCAGATAAGAATTGTGCCCACTGAAAGCTGAAGAATTCAAGACCCAAGATCGGTTTATATGGCAGCTATATCAAAATATGGACCAATTTGGTCTATTTACAATCCCAACTGACTTACACTAATATAAAGTATTAGTGCAAAATTTCAAACGACTAGCTTTACTCCTTCGAAAGTTAACGTGCTTTCGTCAGACAGACGGACGGACGGACGGACAGACGGGCGGACATGGGCAGATCGACTTTATATGACATGACGATCAAGAATATATACTTTATGGGGGACGCATATTTCGAGGTGTTACAAACAGAATGACGAAATCAGTATACCCCCATCCTATGGTGGAGGGTATAAAAATGGTCGCACGAAAATGTTCACAAGTTAATTCCATTTTTTTGTTTGTCAAATTAATTTTATCAAGTAACGTCAGGTTAGGTTAGGCTGAAAAGAGGGTGCGGATATTAATACGTCCCATGCCACTATGGGCATACACCTAAGCCAGTAATCTGCTGCTTGTGAGCTCTAAATACTAAAAAGTAAACTCGAAAAAGGAAATCTAAGTTAGGAATTCCGTACTACTTACAAGATCCTTAAATGTTTTCGATGCCACGCCCCTTAGTTGGTTTATGTCTAGTATTGTGGCCCCGTCTAAATGCCGGTGTCTGTTAGCCGCGATGGGTGTCTGTTAGCGTGCAATGATATGGGAAATGATCCAATGTTTCATTATCTTCCCCACATGCCCTATACATGCTATCACTTGCCGCACGGATTTTCCATAAGTGAGCTGGTAGTTCTATTAGGACACATAGGACAACTAGCTCACTTATGCAAAATCGCAATTATTATGACACTGAAAGCTTTACTGACCTCCTGCTTGCTTCCTTTCAGTAATAGCATCATCTTCTCACGATCTGAATCTCTCCATAGGATTTTCATCGCGTTACACATTCACGTGATCGCTCGGTTCTCCGCCTGCAGGACCGTATTATGGTCAGGCAGTCTTAAACAGTTTACAGTCCTTAAGTTCTCAATGTGGACCCCCAGGCCCACTCTGTCTTCAAACTTTGTCCATCCGTGTAACATGATCTTCTAGATTGCAATACTAGGGTTTCGTCGATCCAAGATTGTTTTGCTGGCAGCAGTGCCTCGCGCTAATACTCAAGTGTCGTCTCAGGTATTCCATTTGTGTAAGTACTGAACATGGTATAGGGAAGGTCGGTGCATCGGCGACAGATGCCGAACTGCCAGAACACTTTGGTCTACCGGTGACCGAAGAAGGTCATGGCCTTTGATTAGAGATCACTGGATAGGATCACTGGGGGACCACCCCAGACACTTGGCGACGAATGCGCATGCAACCCTGTGGAACAGCGAAAATGTTGGTAGGACGTCGAAAATCCTATGGAGGGCAACCAGTTCCTCTTTTCAATCTATCCTCATCTAACGTAACTGTCGTAAATTATTCGATTAGTTGTTTATATGAAAAAGTATAATTTTTAATTGGACGATTATTTGAAAGGACAAGAATAACCGATTAATCGAGTGTTCACCCTATGTGGGCTTCATCAGCCCACATATAGACTGATCTGCAAAAATTAGAATCTGAATTACTCTAGCGTTACAATATTCCAAGCGAATATGGTCCCAGTTTGGCCATGTAAGATTTAGGTATCATATAGACCGATATGCCAATTTTGGTCTCAGACCAAATGTTCCTAGTCTCAGGTATTCAATCTTGGGCAGGGCCGAACTTTATGTGTGTTTTACATCTCATGGCTCGGCCGGCCAAATATAATCAATGTATGCTTACTATACAAGGCATACATTCGGTCACAGCTGGTGATAATTTTGTAAGTGCTCCATTATGCTCGCTTTGGCATTAAACTCATTACATTACATTTCAGGTGATTGACAAGCTGACTGTCATATCATCTGATGATATGTTCAACATGTTCCCCTCCATATCATAATTCTGTCAATAGGTATTTTCATGGAGCAACAAAAAGCAAAAATATCCAAATATCCTTCAGTAAATAACAACAAGGGGTCATAAAAAATTCATCCCTTACACATGAGATCCTTTTCGTCCTTTTGCGTACAAAACACTCACAATCTATTTGTTGATATTTTTAGTATGTCATCGAGTTGGTATTTGCCAAAAACTATTTGCGCCTATCTAGTCTTTAAATCCTGTGGAGTTTTTACAATTGCCAGGACTAGTCCTTGTGGGAGTTTAGTTCAGTTATAAGGGGGCGAGTCCATACATTTGCTGCATGTATGGTTTGCTTAGTGCTTAGTCATTCTATGAATTCATGATTTTCATTATAACACCCATCATGTCCCTGATCAATTTATGGAATGACAACAGCATCGACATTCATTCGTTCATTGTGGCAATATGTTGCCTTTTCACCTTCCCCTCCTGAAAACGTTTGACTAGTATTTGCAAAAGCCTTCAACAAATGTTTAGTTTAATTTTCGTCCTTCCATGCTTTTGCCTGTTGGTATCATCATGTTGTCAGGGCAAAAACGGGCTTATTAGATTTTAGCCAAATGCTATGAGTGGGACTTGTTACAATTTATGAGACGTTTTTATACATTTTTACGACTGTTGACGATTACAACGATGACAATGTTGATTTGCCAATGCTGGCGAAGGCAACAGCAGCGATGACTTTGATCAGATAATGACAGAGCTACTTTCAAGCTTAATTTCATTTTGGAAGGCTATTGACTCGGGGGAGGTGACATAGGATATGGTGTTCATTCATTAGGGAAATTTATGATTTTAATAAGAACCAAATGCAAGAAGTACTTCATTGAGGTGGTTAAATGTATTAAAGCGTTTCAATTTGATTCGGTGCGATATTGCATAAAATGATGAAACGATAAAGCAATTGGGAGTATTACTTGCAAAAATTTGCGAGGGAGGATACCATTTTATGAGTCCATCTTAAACACTATTACAACTATTCTTTGGCCACGCTGGGCCACGGAGCGAAAACAAGTAAAAGAGTGCTTAGTTCAGCCGGACCGAATCTTGGGAAGCCACCACCATGGATTCTGCTAAAATATGGGAGCTATATCTAAGAGAAGACCGAATTGGACTGTACTTGACGCAGTTGCTGAGAGTCATAACAGAACACAATATGCAAAATTTCAGCCAATTCGGACAAAAATTGCGACTTGCAAGGTCTCAAGAAGTCAAATCCGGAGATCGGTTTATATGGGAGCTATATCAGGTTCTTGACCGATTTGAACCGAACTAGGCACAGTTGTTGGAAGTCATAACAGAACACTATGTGCAAAATTTCACCAAAATATGACAAAAATTGCGGCTTGTAAGGGCTCAAGAAGTCCAATAGGGAGATCGGTTTATATGGGAGCTATATCAGGTTATAGACCGATGTGGACCGTACTTGGCACAGTTGTTGGAAACCATAACAGAACACTATGTGCAAAATTTCAGCCAAATCGGACAACAATTGCGGCCTGTAAGGGCTCAAGAAGTCAAATCTGGAGATCGGTTTATATGGGAGCTATATCAGGTTCTTGACCGATTTGGACAGTACTTGGTATAGTTGTTCGAGGTCATAACAGAACACTATGTGCTCAATTTCAGCCAAATATGACAAAAATTGCGGCTTGTAAGTGCTCAAGAAGTCCAATCGGGAGATCGATTTATATGGGAGCTATATCAGGCTATAGACCGATTTGGACCGTACTTGGCACAGTGTTTGGAAGTCAAAACAGAACACTATGTGCAAAATTTCAGCCAAATATGACAAAAATTGCGGCTTGTAAATGCTCAAGAAGTCCAATCGGGAGATCCGTTTATATGGGAGCTATATCAGGTTATAGACCGTTCTGGACCGTACTAGGCACAGTTGTTGGAAGTCATAACAGAACACTATGTGCAAAATTTCAGCCAAATCGGACAACAATTTCGGTTTGTAAGGGCTCAAGAAGTTAAATCTGGAGATCGGTTTATAGGGGAGCTATATCAGGCTATAGACCGATTTGGACCGTACTTGGCATAGTGTTTGGAAGTCAAAACAGAACACTATGTGCAAAATTTCAGCCAAATATGACAAAAATTGCGGCTTGTAAATGCTCAAGAAGTCCAATCGGGAGATCGGTTTATATGGGAGCTATATCAGGTTATAGACCGTTCTGGACCGTACTCGGCACAGTTGTTGGAGGTTAAAACAGAACACTATGTGCAAAATCTCAGACAATTTGGACAAAAAATGTGGCCTCCATGGGCTCAAGAAGTCAAATCGGGAGATCGGTTTATATGGGAGCTATATCAGGTTCTTGACCGATTTGGGCAGTACTTGGTATAGTTGTTAGAAGTCATAACAGAACACTATGTGCTCAATTTCAGCCAAATCGGATGAAAATTCTGGCTTCCATGGGTTCAATAAGTCAAATCGGGGGATCGGTTTATATAGGAGCTATACCGGGTTCTTGACCGATTTGGGCAGCACTTGGTACAGTTGTTCAAGGTCATAACAGAACACTATCTGCTCAATTTTAGCCAAATCGGACAAACATTGTGGCTTCCATGGGCTCAAGAAGTCAAATCGGGAGATCGGGAGCTATATTCAAATCTGAGCGGATATGGCCCAGTTGCAATCCCCAACGACCTACATCAATTTAAGGTGTCTGTGCAAAATTTCAAGCGGTTAGCTTTACCCGTTCGACCGCTATCGCGATTTCGACAAACGGACGGACAGACGAACGGACATGGCTAGTGCGAATCAAAATTTCGAGACGAACAAAAGTATATACACTTTACTAGCCAAACCGGGTCTGCTCCGATGCGCCTTCTTTAACTCTCTAATATCTTATTAGGGTGGGGACACTCCGCCTTGTGTGAGAAGTTTGCCCGGTTCCTGGTGTTTTTAAAAATTAGGGTTATATGCTTTTTAGGGGTGGGATGGCACCTCAGACATTTCGATTAAAATATGAATATATCAAATTCGTTTTCTACTCTCAAATACTTTTCATTTGAGTACCATATTGTTATAAAGGGTCAAATAAGCCATTTGATGTATCTTTAGGAGGAATAGCCCCACCTAGACTTGAACGCAAACTTTAATGTCATATTCTTAATCTACTCCCAAATAGCATTCATTTAAGTCCGATATAGCCATGGGTGGCTAATATGCCCATTTGGGGGTATTTGGGGGTGGGCGAACTCCCATAACTTGGACCTAATTTTTTATGCCATATTTGTAATCTACTGCCGGATACTTTTCATTTGAGTCCCATATTGCTAGGAACGCCGAATATTTCTGTTTAGAGGAGTTTTTGGATTGGGATGGCCCACTAGGTACTTGGACCCAAAATTGAATATGATTTTCATTTTCCAGTCTCCAATACCTTTCATTGGATACCCATATTGTGCCCATCAGTCCTCTTTTAGGTTTGGGTGGCGTTTTTGGTGTAAGGGGGAGGGTTCGTCTCCACTCGATATGTAAAAATTATATAGCCTATGTTTCCTTCCAGACAAACGCACAATCTATGAAAATTTAAAAAAAAAATCGGTTCGGCCAAGTATAATCGTAATGGGTGTAATAGCGTTTTTGAAGGGTGGCGTGACCCCCTATACTACGATCTGATTTTGTGTGCCAGATTCGAAATCTACTCCCGAATACCTTTCATTTCAGCCCCATATTGAAATTAACGTCCAATATATCTGTTTGGGCGAGTTTTGGGGTTGGGGGCTAATGCCGTTTTTGAAGGGTGGCGTTATCCTCTATACTTCTATCTGATTTTGTATGCCAGATTCGAAATCTTCTCCCGAATACCTTTCATTTGAGCCCCATATTGAAATTAAAGTCCAATATGTCTGTTTGGGCGAGTTTTAAGGTTGTGGCGGCCCGATGGATACTTGACTAAAATTTTAATACCATATTCGTTTTTTACTCTCCAATACTTTTAATTTGATACCTATATTGTCCCGTTCGGTCGACTTTTGATTTTGGGTTGTGTTTTTGGCATAAGGGGGAGGGTCCGTCCCCCGTCCGATATTGAAAAATTATATAGCCTATGTTTCCTTCCAGACCAACCTACACAATATGCGAAAATTTCGAGAAAATCGGTTTTGCCGTTTTTCAGTCTACATGCCCATTTTTGGCGTTTTTGTGGGGGGTGGGGTGACCCCCTATACTTCGACATGCATTTATATGCCAGATTCCTTTTTTATCCCCGAATACTTTTCATTTGATACCCATATTATCTTTATCGGTCCACTTTTGATTTTGGGTGGTATTTTTGGGGTAACGGTGGAGGGTCCACTTCTGTAACCAACAAATTATAAAGCCAATTCCCAGTTCCTAACCATTTTCGTAATATACTCCCGAATACCTTTCATTTGAGTCCTATATTGTCATGATCGTCAAATAAACCTATTTTAAGGGGTTTTGGTGCTGGGGCGGCCCCCCATGTACTTGGACCCAACTTTTATAACGAAATTCGTATTCTCCTCTTGAATACCTTTTATTTGAATCCCATACTGTCCCGATCGGTCCACTTTTATTTTTGGATAGTACTTTTGGGGTAAGGGGGAGAGTCCGCCCCCCTCCCGATATCAAAAAATTATATAGCCTATGTTTACTTCCAGACCAACCTACAGAATCTGTGAAAATTTCAAGGTAATCGGTTCAGCCATTTTTGAATCTATGTGGAACAAACAAACAAACACAAATTGAATTTTGTATATAAGAAGAAGGGGCCCTAGATCACTATTTCGAGCTGTTACAAACGGAATGGCTAGATTAGTATACCCTCATCCTATGGTGGTGGGTATAAAAACCTGAAAAACGATGCGTATAGCCGTACACAGTTCATTCACATCAGTCTCAACAACGACTGAAACAAAGTGAAAAATAATGCGTGCAGTGTTGCCACAATTGAAAAAAATTTCCGACCAAAATTTTCAAAAAACATACCAAATCTTCAACTAGCCGCCCACAATGTAAAATTTCTTAAAAATGTACTCTAAAGGCAAAATTTTGATATTTTCTCTAAAACGACAAAACGTTGATAAAAATTTCCCAAAGACAAAAGTTTTGATGAAATTTTTTTTTAAAGAAATTTTTGCGCTATTGAAAAAAATTTTCGATCACATTGAAAATCTACCAAAATTGATTTGAGCCGTCCATCCTACCAAATCCTAAAATTGATCAATCCTTCCGAGCAAATTTGGTAGAAAAAGTCCAAAACGGCAACACTGAATGGGTGTGACTTGGCATCAACGCTACCGTGAAGGGCTGAACATTGCTGATCTATGTGTCTTTGCCGTTTGTTTGTTTGATTGTCTGTTGTGGCATTCCTCTGCTTGCTTTGGCTTTACATGGCATTCATTTGAGTAATGATAATTCGCAAACAACATACGATGCCCGACACTCAAATTGAAAAGCACATCCACTGATCGATTGCTGAAACGTTCGATCAACTTTTGCTCTATTGTCATATGAAGAGCTTTTCTGGCTAACATTGTTTTGATGTGGCATGTTTTGACCGGCACTTGCTTTGGCACAAGTGGCATTTGAGTGCCAAATTTAGGGTCTCATGCAGTTCTCTGGTGTAGACCTATTTATGAAATATTTTTGGTAAAATCAAACCAAATGAAATATGTGTGCTCTTAGTCATAGTTCCCAACTCTCATGGGACATCATGCATGATAATTGATATAAACGAAAATTTATTTCATTTCATTAATGCTTGCGAATAGATATGCCACCATGGAAAATGTCAAGTAATCAACAACATCCTGTGCATAAAGTCTCATGTCAACCTCTCATCCTCCCTCTCCCCCAACAGTTGCTCATTTACTGTCACTCTATGTCAAAAGAGCACATTCACCCACTCGTCCGACCGTGAATCCTTCCTTATTAAGTTTGGGTTTTAGTACAATTCGCAAATGAATACGTTCTTCATTATCAGTGTGCGTGTGTGTGTGTGTGTGTGCATGGAGAGATTATTAAAACTCGTAAATAAGTTAAATATTACATTTATTTGGCTTCTTCTGTAAGCCTTCATATGTAGTCGGTCCTTTATGGCAGATATGGTTTAGTTTCAATCTAAAAGCATCAGCAGATGAGCTATAAGGCCTGTCAGTCGACAAAGCGAATGCTGGGCTTTCTATCTTCTTTACTGGCATTTATCGGAAATCGGATATGTGTTTGACAGCAGAAATTTCCGTTCTGGATTAGTGAATGAGATATACTTTTTTTGTATTGCCAATGTTAGCAGTTTATAAAAGTATACGGCCGAGCTAAGTTATGACAAGCCGAATCTGATAAAAAATGTCAAAATTCATATGTCATATGTTGTACCAAAATTCAACGAAATCGACCAAATATTGGAAAATATCTGATTATATGCCACCGTAGCGCAGAGGTTAGCACGCCCGCTTATGACGCTGAACGCCTGGGTTCGAATACTGGCGAGACCATCAGAAAAAATGTTCAGCTGTTGTTTTCCTCTCCTGATGTGCCAGATTAGGAGCTAAAGATAGTATGATATTGAGTATGTGTCCATCGAAGTATCTGCTACGGAAAGAAGCTGTTGCTTGGCTGTGTCTTTACGCCAAACAACAACATTGAGGTTCTTAGTGGAACACCTCAGTATTACCTACTTGGATGTTATTATAGCAGGTGATTTTAATTCTAATATACTTTTGGACACAGGTCTCACCATGCAGATGTCTTCATTGGGCTTATTACTGTCCAACATATCCATGCTCTCCATTTTTCGTCCAGTTCCAGTACCCTTCTGGATTTGTTCTTTGTCAGGGAGATTTGTAAAATTTCTTTGTATGACCAACTGTCCGCATCGCGCTTCTCTAAAGATGATTTGATTTTTCTATCCTACAACTTTGAGATCCTTAGAAGGGATGAGTCTTTTTCGTATAGATTTCAATAGTCTGGACGATTGCCTTGCCTCATATGGTCTCCGATCAGAGTGAACAAAATTTGTGCAAAGACTAAACCTTGGTTTACGGGAGGTATTCGTGATGCAATTGAGTCCCGAATCTCTGCATACCGTAGATGGAAGCGTTTTGACGTCGCACTTAAGGAAGGAATATCACTCTATCCGATTCCAAAATTACGATGAGAGGAGACTTATTCCTCTGTAGTTGGCACATTCCGTCTTATCTCCTTTCTTGTTTATAGATCATAGTATGCTGAGGTTCCAATTATCGGGTATGTGTTCTTCTAGCCAGATTGCGCTGATAAGATGATGCATTCGTTAACAGCGTATCGCCTCCAGTCTTAAATAATTCACCGGTAACCCGTCGGCTCCTGCTGTCTTGTTGTTCATTGCTACTTGGACCTCATTCTGACCAGGAGGTAAACATTCTATATCATCGTCATTGATTGGTTCTGCGGTATCATCTTCGCCGCCAACGTCGGACACTAACAGTTGGGTTCTTTCCATATCCTCAGCATGTTATCTGTGTCAGTTACCAGATTTCCTTCTTTGCCTCTGCAGGAGGATGTGCCTGCACCAAAGACATCGGTTTGATGTTTATTTCTTTGGTAGAATTTCCGGAATTCTTTCTGACTCCTGTACATCTCAATTCGCTCACACTCATGTCTTTCTATTTCCCTTTTATTTCTGCGGAATAGACGTTTCTTCTCTCTCCCAATACCTCTCATTCATCTGCCACGTTGCTACTGATTGCAGGGTTGGTCTATATGACGCATTCTTGGCTTCTGTAGCATCTCGACTCTCTTGTTCGTACCATTGGTTTCTTGGAGGAGGCTTCCAGTACACAAGAACGGATTTCGCGGCATTTTCCATGGAGTGGACAATAGTTTGCCACTGCGCCATTATATCATCGGAACAAGGAGTGCTTTCATCAAGCAGTTGGGTCAGTCGAGTGGAGTATGCCGCTGTCATTCGTTGTGTTTGCAGCTTTTCAATGTCCAGCTTCAGTGCAGTGTCAGATCGTACTTTCTTCGCCATGTTCAAACGGGTGCGAACCTTTGCTGCAACAAGGTAATGATCCGAATCTATATTCGTTCCACGGATCGATCGTACATCTAACACGCTGGATGAATGCCTTCCGTCTATCACAACGTGATCAATTTGGTTTCTCGTGTTTTGATCGGGTGACAGACATTTGGTTTAGTGTGAATATCTTTATGTTGAAATCTGGTGCTACTAACTACAATGGTTTTTGCAGCGGCGAAATCTATCAACCTTAACCAATTACCAGATGTTATCTCGTGGAGGCTAAACTTTCCAACTGTTCGCATTAAAATCTCTCAGAACGATTTTAATATCACGGGCGGGGCAACGGTCATATTTTCTGTCTAGATGTTCGTACCAAATATCCTTGGTCTGTTCATCTTTGTCTTCCGTCGGGGCATGACCACATATAAGGCTGATTTTGAAGAAGTTGGCTTTTATGCGGATTATGGCTAGCCTCTCATCCACTGGAGTAAGGCTTGAGACAAGGTGTTTCAGTCTCCGACTAACCACAAACCCACAGCCAAATTCATGCTTCGTGTTATGGCAGCTATAGTTCGTCACCGTTTTGTGTTGATGCGACGCCATTCTCGGTCCTTCGCTCTTCCTGTAAGGCGGTAATATCTGCCTTGTACTTCTCAAATACATCAGCCAGCGCGTATACTGCACCTTCGCTATAGAGAGTACAGACATTCCAGGTGCAGATCCGCAAATGATGGTTCTTTTTTCGTTTGCATGGGTCGTCAACATTAGTGGGATCTGTTTTTACTATTCCTTTGTTTCTCGTAGTGATTATCGTTGTTTTATGTGGGCGGGTTACTGGCCCAGCGCCCCAACCGCATGGGTTTTGTGGGATCGCGCATGTGTCCCTCGTTGTCGTGAGCCACTTGTTCCCTGATCCGAATAGCCAAACATTGATATCCACATCCACACATAGTCCGATATTTACCCTGCTCGGTACAAAAGGCAAAACACAATCCATTGTTCCAAATTTTATGAGCTCAAGACCTTAAATCGAGAGACCGTTCAATGCATCCAAATGTAGCAGCTATATCCGAATATAGACCAATCTGGGCCATACTAAACATGGATGTCGGAGAGCTTTGCACAGCTAACTGTGCTAATTTTCAGCGTTTTTAATAATAACCGCCTCTTTCATGGGTCAAAGAACTCAAATCGGTACATATGGCAGCTATGTCCACATATAGTCCGATCCCTACCTTTCTCGCTACGAGTGTCGAAAGGCCTAATATAACTCAATGTGTCAAATTTCAATGAAATTGGATAATAAACGTGGCTCTAATAGGCCTAAGACGTTAAGTTGGCAGATCGGTCTATATGGGGGTTACATAAAGTAAGGTCCTATATTGGCCATCGTCGAACTTAACCTGCCTATGGACAAAAAAGGAACCTGTGCAAAGTTTTAGTTTAAAACATTAATTCTAAAGACTGTAGCTTGATTTTAACTGACATACGGACCGACATATCTAGTTCGACTTAGAATTTTCTCATGATCAAGATCAGTCGAACCTCGATTTTCCGGGAATCGATTATCCGGGGAAAGAAATGTTTGTTTCTTTTTATACCCTCCACCATGGGATGGAGGTATAGTAATTTCGTCATTCTGTTTGTATCACCTCGAAATAAGCCCCTAAGACCCCATAAAGTATATTTATTCTTGATCGTCATGACATTTTAAGTCGATCTAGCCATGTCCGTCTGTCGAAAGCATGCTAAATTATAAGGGATTTAAGCTAGGAGCTTGAAATCTCGCACAAATACTTTTTATAAGTGTAGATAGGTTGGGATTGTAAATGATCCAAATCGGTCCATGTTTTGATATAGCTGCCATATAAACCGATGTTGGGTCTTGACTTCTTGAGTATCTAGAGGGCGCAATTCTCGTCCGATTTGACTGACATTTTGCATGTGATGTCTTGATATCACTTCCAACAACTGTGCTAAGTACAGTTCAAATCGGTTCATAACCTGATATATCTGCCATATAAACCGATCATAGGTCTTGACTTCTTGAGCCGCTAGAGGGAGCAATTCGTATCCGATTTGGCTGAAATTTTGCGTGAGGTGTTTTTTATGACTTCCAACAACTGTGCTAAGTACAGTTCAAATCGGTTCATAGAGGGCACAATTCTCATTCAATTTTTAATTGCTTCGATTATTCATGATTACCTTAATTATCTGGGAGTATAAGCGAACTTTACGAATATATTGGGTTGCCCGAAAAGTAATTGGGGATTTTTTAAAAGAAAGTAAATGCATTTTTAATAACCCAATATTTGAATAACCAAAGATAATGAAAATAAATCGTAGATAGGAATTCACTCGTTCCCATTTCTTTTGTTGTGCAGAAAGTAACTCCTTTGTGGAAAAGCCTTGAAAATCGCTGAAGAAGCAAAAGTGGCTCAATGTTAAGGAAAAGGCTAAAATATTACACTAACATTTAACCTAACGACTGGAATCATTAGTTGCCAACCGCTTCATTCGGAGACTTCTGGTCCATTGAGCTCGTCCAAAAAGAAAGGAAGTAGGGGAGAGTAGAAAAACGAAAGCGGTTAGAAAAAGGAAGGTTAGGTTAGGTTTAAGTGGCAGCCATCAGACTCACTTAGACGTTTTCATCCATTGTGATACCACAGGAACAGAAGAAGGAAGATGCCTTCTAGTTCCCACCGTTGAACCATCCAGATCGCTTTAAAAAGCCCAATAACTTGCGAATTTTCACATCCGCTAAATTAGACAGATTCTCCAAGAAATGAGAACCTAATAAGGAACTCCTTCTGACTGCTAGTGTGGGACACACACACACAGAAGGTGTTCTTCGATGTCTTTCTTCTGCAAAAGTCGTTGATGGCAACCTTCAGCCTGTCAGCATGTTTTCCGACCGAAAAGATGAACTAAAAAGACGGCATGAAGACCGAGCTAAGTTTTACCGATTAGAGGGCCTCAGACGCTTATAAAAGTCCAGAATGATTCGGGGGTCGAAAGACTGTGGAGAGCTTACTGAAGAGGAAAGGTGATCCTCCATAGACCCGTCTTCATGGTGCATTGTGGCAGCAATCGTCTCCAACTCCTCTTTATCCCCACAGACCCTGCAGAAAGCCTCATCGTGCCGAGTCTTCCTACAAACTCCCACCTCACGTGACCCACAGCAAAGAGGGCCACCGCCCCTTACTCAGGATCACATCCATGGCCCTGAAGATCGCAAAAAGGCTGGCAGACGTTGCACCCTTCCAGAAGTTTATGTGCCTCTCTAGTTCTTATGAATTTAACAAAAACGCCTGACCCGCTTGGACCGATCCGTGTAAACGGAGAAACCCGAGAATTGCAGGAGGACCCTAGTCTATCCCTAATTCTTATGAATTTAACAAAAACGCCTGACCCGCTGCTCCCATTCAGCTTGGACCCATCCGTGTAAATAGAGGGACGCGAGAATGGCAGGATCCCAGTCCAAAGCTCCTTCCCTGCTAAGACAACCTCAAGGTCGCCAGGTGGCAGGAGGATCTCAGTACAAAACTCCTTCCCCGGGAAGACGACCTCCAGGTCACCAGCGACAAAAGATCCGCCTATCACATAGTCCGTAATGTCGCTAATGCCACAAAGTCGTCCGTCCCATGCCAGCGGCCTTCTGCAAAACAAACAAATTGCCGAAATCCAAAGAGCGTCCCTGACTCTCTCAGTCTGAGGGCAGTCTTCAACGACACGCACTCCACGTACAAGTTCGAAGATTTCAGATAAAATTCCGCATTTAGCGTTGTTACTCCTTACTACTCCGGATTACTCCTTCTCGCCCCCGATATTATTTCTGTTCAACAATAACTCCCAAGTATTTAGGCTCCCGAGAGAGCGGCAGATCCACTCGCTCAAGGAGTGGTCTTCCGAACTCGACATATCTCCTCCTTCTCGCGAACAACACCAGCTATGTCTTTGTGCGATTTGTAGCAAGTCCATTGGCTCTCGGCAATCTTGATGGATTCTTCAGAGCACCCTGAAGAATATCCGTGACAGTAGAGAGAAAGCGACCTCCAATCAAATGGACGACGACGTAGCAGAGGAAGCCACTTTCACTCGTTCCTCCTGAGAGTGAGAATCCCTTTGACAACCAAGAGCCATAAGAGAGGGAAATATTTATATATACACGAGCAGGAAGGACTTTGTATCTGCCACAATGTTTGCAGAAAATTAAATGAATTTAATTTAAGCAAAAAACTAAGAAATGAGACAAATTTATAATGGAGATGAAGATGTCCGAGTTAGAAGTGTTTATAATAAAGCAGTTTGGTGTGCCAAGATGAAACTGTTATAGATCGATTATCCGTGATGCCGCCGGTCCCGTGATGCCACCGTCTTGCAAAATGTTTATAATGGCATTGACAAATTATCCCTAAAAATCCTTTGTTACTAATATGCCAAACTAGTTTTCTAAACAAAGGAATTTCAATAATAGTGTTAATCTTAACACGCAATAGTATATGGAGTACCATACCATCTGATAGCATATCTCATTGAAGCATTGATTCCCTCGATGATGTCTTCACTACATATGACAGCACTCTTGAAAAGTGACCACCAACTAAACCAACAATGTGCTGAAAAGGAAACGTAAATCTTTAAACTGGTTCGGCAGGAATTCCACACAATGTCACATCATGTTTTCGGACTATCCTACACAATAGTTACACCAATGAATTGTATGAAGTGCGAAACTGGTCATCATTTTCCTTTTTATTCCATAATGACTGACGGCAAAATGATGTTGGCAAAGATGGATATCACACATGAAAACACGCAATTAGCGATAGACAGACAAACAACATGGACAAAAAAACGAAACATGTGAGGATAAATGTTGAATGCATGGTTGGCATAAAAAATTAACTAAAAGGTGTTCATTACCAAATTTGGGGTGTATCCCTGTTCGTTACATGTGTGTGTGTGTGTGTGTAATCGCACAAAGAAGAGAAAATATTCTTGTTATAACTTGATTAAAGATTAAATGCTTTGTCATGCTATTTCGGTATCTGCCATTTAATTCCATTTCATTAACTTTACTATGGTTTCGCAGAACAACGACTTCAAATGAGTTCTTCTAAAGATTTTGCTTTTAAAGGAAAATTATCTTAAATCGTATGAAAGCCAAGCGGAAAACTGTAAGAGTAATAATTTACAGTACATGATATACTGTTTAAGCCAGAAGTGTCCAAAATGAAAATGGCACGGTATGTGTGAACTACTCTCTTAAAGTATTCTTAATTCTCTCAATATGTAAAAAATTATTATAAAATAAAAAAAACTTAAATAATTTTTAATACCATCCAAGCGTTTAATCAATAAAAATTATTGTTTTTACAAGTAAAAGCCTGCTAAAATTAAAGTTTCTCGGAACCGAACTCGGATGATCGAGAGACCGGTTTACATGGGAGCTATATCAGGTTATAGACTGATTTGAACCGTGCCAGGCACAGTAGTTGAAATCATAACAGAACACAATATGCAAAATATCCGCCAAATCGGACAAAAATTGCGGTTTGTAAGGGCTCAAGAGGTCAAATCGAGAGAACGGTTTATATGGGAGCTACATCAGGTTATACACCGATTCGGACCATACTGGAATGCTAATATCTCTTTTTCATGTGAATATCTCTTATACACATGAAAAAGAGATATTAGCATTCCTTGTGGGTTAAAACCAGCGATATTCAGCCCTTTACGGTAGATATGATGACAAGTCACACGTATTCTTATTCTCTTTGTTGCAGTCGTTGTAGGGATTACTATTATCTTCTTTCTTTTTGTAAAATATGAAAATATTGATCTGAAACCCAACAGGACCCTTAAGGTGTAGTTCGGTATGGAAATGGGCCATATCGGTCCATGTTTCAATATAGCTGCCATATAAACCAATACTGGATCTGGACTTAATGAGCCTCTAGAGGGGGCACTCTTATCCGTTTTGGCTGAATTTTTGCATAATGTGTTTCTAAATGGCTTCCAAGAACTGTTCTAAGTATGGTCAAAAACTGCATACAACCTCATAACTGATCTCGAAGCTTCGCTTCTTGAGCCTCTAGAGGGCGCAATTCTTATCCAATTTAGCTGAAACTATGGATGAAAAGTTTTGTTATGACTTCCAACAACTGTGCTCAGTATGGTCAATATCGGTTCATAATCTGATATAGCTGCCGTATAAACCGCCCGATTATACTTCTAGAGCCTCTAGAGGGCGCAAATACTATCTGATTTGGCTGAAATTTAGAATGAAGTGCTGTATTTGATTTCCAACAACAATGCCAAGTATGGTCTAAATCGGTCCATTACATGATATAGCTCCCATATAAACCGATTCCGGATCTTGGCTTCTTGAGCCTCTAGAGGGCGCTATTATTCTCCAATATGGCTGAAGTTTTAGTACAACGACATATTCTATAACCTTAATCGGGTTATTGTGCGCTTTAAATACTAAAACGTATAATCGAAAAAGAAGGTCTATGTTAGGAATTCCGTGATACTTACAAAATCCTTTTTTCTTTTCCCCTAAGTTGATTTATGTCTAGTATTATGTCCCAGGCAATGCCTGAATTGAATGCTGAACATTGTAGGAATCATTGTCTAATACTTCAGTCCATTCGGATAAGAATTGCGCCTTGTAAGGGCTCAAGAAGCAAAATCGGGGGACCGGTTTATTTGGGAGCTGTATTAAGCTGTAGATCGATGCAGACCATATTGCACACGTATGTTGAAGGCCATGGGAGAAGCCGTTGTACAAACTTTGTGCTAAATCGGATGAGAATTGCGCTCTCGAGAGGCTCAAGATGTCAAGATGCATAACCTGATATATGGCAGCTATATCAGGTTATACCGATTTGCGCATCACAATTTTTGGAAGTCATATCAAAACACCACATGCAAAATGTTATTCAAATCGGATGAGAATTGCGCCATCTAGCGGCTCAAGGAATCAAAATCCAATATCTTTTTATATGGCACCTATACCAGGCTATGGACCGTTTTGGACTATACTTCGCACAAATGTCGGAAGTGTCAAAAGCCAAATCGGATAAGAATTGCGCCTTCTAAAAGCTCAAGAAGTCAAGACCCAAGATCGGTTTATATGAGACTATATAAGTTTATGAACCGATTTAGACCACACTAAGCACAGTTGTTGAGTGATATCAAAACACTACGTGCAAAATTTCAGTCAAACCGGACTAAAATCGCGCCCTCTAGAGGCTGAAGAAGTCAAAACCCAAGATCAGTTATTATGGCAGCTATATCAAAACATGATCCGATTTTGCTGAGCCGATTTTCATGAAATTTTCACAGATGGTAGAGTTTGAGGCCCAGGTGAAAATATGGTACTAAATTTTTTGATATCCGAAGGGGGGCGGACTCTCCCCCACACCCCCATTTCAAAAACGCCAGATCTCGAAGATGGGTCCACCGATTTAAGCGAAATTTTGCATGCCACCTTATGATACCACAAAAACATGAAATTTGTATACCATTTTAGGGTCAAATAACTTAGGGGGAGCGCCCCATCCCAAAACCCACCCGAACGGACATGTTTACCGAATGGGACAATATGGGTATCAAATGAGAGGTAATTCAGAGTAGAGTATGAATTTGGCATAATAATGCCACCTTAAGATCGGAGGATTCCCCAGCCCCAAAAACACCACCCAACCGAACACTTTTACCATTTTGGGCAATATAGCTACCAAATGAAAGGTATTTAAAAGTAGAGTAAATATCTGACATAAAAATTTATTCCTTGGTGTCTGAGGGGCCTCTCCACCCCCAAAAAAATCCCTGCAGGACATATTTATCGATTGGGACAATATGGTATATGAGGCGCCCCACCCCCCAAAAAACACCCCAACAGGACATATTTTTCGATTGGGATAATATGGGTATCAAATAAAAGGTGTTTCGAAGTTGAGTACACATTCGTTATAAGAATTTAGTCCAAGGTGTCTACGGGGTCTCTCCAACTCCAAAAACCCTCAAAACGGGCATGAATGTCCAACCTCACAAAATGGGTATAAAATGAGAGTTGACTACGAATCTGGTATTCACATTTAAGACGGAGTCTGGGACCGGCCCACCCACTAAATACTCTTCAATAGGACGTGTAGTTCAAGCGGCAAAATATGTGAGTTAAAAGTTAGCTCTATATCAGTAGAGTTCGATTCTGATGTTAATATAAGGATTCATAAATCTGAGTCACGTCCAGCCGTCCTGTCGTTCAGCAGGACATGTATATCGCGATAATTAAGGACTGAAATAAATTGTCTTTTGGATCCTAGCGTCGGGGAGAGCGACCCTCTCCTCCCAATAAAAACAACACCAAAGTGTCCTACGCATAAAAGGAATAAACAAGTAAAAGCGCGGTAAGTTCGGCCGGGCCGAATCTTGGGAACTCACCACCATGGATTCTGCTTTAAATTTATACAAAATGAATTAAGTTGAAGGGCATAATTTTATTCTACTTACCAAACATCTTTCAAACCGGCAAAAATTAAAATTTCTAGGATCCGAGCAAGGATGATCGAGGGACCGGTTTACATGGGAGCTATATAAAGTTATAGACTGATTTGGACCGTATTTAGCACAGTTGTGGTCGTAACAGAACACCGCATGCAAAATGTCAGCCAAATTGAACAAATATTGCGGTTTGTAAAGACTTTGTGAGTAGAACACGAAGCTAATATTTTTCCGGGCTAAGTGTGTGGGTGGTCGCTCCAAAATGGGGCTCAAATCTAATGTCTGTTATATAGCCAAGTGTTTCAGGGACACCGCACCTCACAAACTCCCCCAAAACCACACATATATACTGATTATAGCAATATGTAGCTCAAATATAGGTTTTGAGAGTAGAATATGAATCTGATATGCCGCTGATGGCCGCTCCAAAAAGGGGCTCAAATGTAATGTCTGTTATATAGCAGGGACGCCTCACTCCATAAACTCCCCCTAAACCACACATATATTTTTTTTTTTTTGAGTTGAGTTTGAGTTTTTGAGAGTAGAGTATGAATCCGATATCCACTATCGGGGCAAAGGGTTTGGCTACTCCAATACACCACCAAAATGGTTTTGGATGTTTGAAGTAGTTCAAACAAGTAGTAGTATCCAAATTATTTGGATACAAAACTAATCCCCCTAAATCTTAACGTATGACATTGTTACCAATATTTCCGTTATGCTCCTCACCACCACGTCCATTTAATCAATTTCCCATCCATCCGATTAACATATTTAATTTCCCATCATTGTTATCGATAAAACGTTGACCTGTCAAAGGCATAATGATATCTTAACAAAAGAATATTCCCTAAAAAAATACTAATGAATGAGAAAAAGATTTGGCAAAAAACTTATCTATAAAAACGAAACCTTATATGGAATGCAGCAAAAAAAATCAGTACACACATGATTAACTTTAATTATCGTATTGATCAACGAGATTCATTGACATTTGTTTGTTGCCATAGACGAAAACAAAAACGTGTTCAACATGATGTGTTTTTATGGGAGGAGAGATTGAAGAGGAAGACAGGCAAACAAAAAAAAAGGAAATCTATGAAAATTATTTCAATTTAATCGTAATCAATACGGAAAGTCAGTTATGCTGCCCACACGCACTGGGACCACAAAAAAAAACAACAACACCAATGGTTGGACATATCAATGTAATCCTCACTCTCGACCTTTCGTTTCGTTTTTTCATTCAGTTGCTCATCAGTGCCATAATCATTGGAAGTTCATCATTAAATAATCAACTCTGCTTTAGCTCGCTCTCACGCACACATAATCGCCTGTGTTTATAAAGGTCCGGTCTGTGGGGGGGGGGACGGACGGACAATGTTATAGTTGTTCTTTAGTGGTTGATGGCATTTTTTACGATTCAAATCCCTGATGTAGCAGAAATGTTGATGTCCTGTTGAAGTCCTATTGAGAACATTATGCTAAGCTGCGAGTGACCAGCTGGACGAGAGGGGATAGGAAGTTCTAATTCATTGATTATCGATTGGGTTCAACCACCAAGGGTTGCCAAGAGAAAAGATTTAAGACCCATTTAATAAGGAAAGTGATTTTTTTGGAGCTGCCGCAGATATTAAACCCACATATCTATTGTACAAAAAACTTTATGTGTTGGGCTTTGTTTGTTTGTCCCGAGTAGACTAAAAAACGTCTGAACCGATCAAAAATACAAATTTGCTAAAAAACTTTGAGGGCTAATAACCGCGGGGGAAGCGCTACCCCAAAACCCAACCAAACGAACAAGTTTACCAATAGGGACAATATGGGCATCAAATGAAAGGTATTTAATGGAGGAGTACGAATTTGATATAACAATTTGACCCCCAGTGCCGAGGGGCCGAACCCCCAAAAACTACCCAAAAATTGCATGTTTACCAATGCGAGTAATATGGGTATTTAATGAAAGTTAATTGGTAGTTCAATACGAAACCTGTAAACAAACTTGGGGCTAAGTCCCATGGGGCCGCCCCACCCCATAAACCACTCCCAAACGGACTTGCAGGCCGATTGGAACAATATATGATTGAAACGAAAGGTACTTGCGAGTAGAATACGAAGCTTTTATAAAAATTTGGGGCCTATTTACAGGCGGGTCACCCAACACTGGAATTAGGCCCCAAATGGAAGTGTACACCCAATGAGACTCAACGACAGCTATGTGAGAGTAGAATACGAAACTTGTAAAAAAATTTGGGGCAAGTCCCGGGGGGTCGCATCAACCTAAAATTATTCCCCAAATGGACATGTATTCCAAAGGTATTGGAGAATTAAATACGAATATAAATTATGTCAAAAGGGAACCGCCAACACTTAAGGGTGTAGTGAAGCACACCGGACCAGTTAGTTTCAGCCATAAATTGAATTTTTTCTTTAGAAATATACTGCGAAGACAAGAGTAGCGGACTCCTGGCAAAGGGATTTACCCCATTCGTACTCAGGATTGTGGCGGCGCTCTAGGCCTTGTATTAGAGGGTAGTAAGGTCGAGGTGCTACCGTAGCGCAGAGGCTAGCATGTCCGCCTATGACGCTGAACGCGTGGGTTCGAATCCTGGCGAGACCAGAAAAAAATTTTCAATGGTGGTTTTCGCCTACTAATGCTGGCAACATTTGTGAGGTACTATGCCTTGTAAAACTTCTCTCCAAAGAGGTGTCGCACTGCGCCACGCCGTTCGGACTCGGCTATAAAAAGGAGGCCGCTTATCATTGAGCTTAAAACTTGAATCGGACTGCACTCATTGATATGTGAGAAGTTTGCCCCGGTTCCTTAGCGGAATGTTCATGGGCAAAATTTGCAATTTTTAAGGCCGAGGTGCCACCGTAGCGCAGAGGTTAGCATGTCCGCCTATGACGCTGAACGCCTGGGTTCGAATCCTGGCGAGACCATCAGAAAAAAAAACCCAACTCGGGTTCGCAGACAGGAAATGAGAAGGTTTAGGAATAAGCTAGGAAGAGTCATGTTCACTACGACAACTTTAAGTAGGAATCTCTGCATGAATGCCAGACTGTCATAGCATTCTGGCCTAACGTATACCGAAGGAGTTGCTGACTGACAACTATTACAGGAGTTATAACCGAACAACTTGATATAATATTGTCATTATTGGCTTAAATTTCAATTTGGCGGCCTTTGAGGGTGGGGCAGCCGCCCTAGAGATCCAACCTTAAATAAGTATGCCAAATTTCTGTTTTCTGTGTTATTATAAACAAACTAAATTTCGCGTAAATCGCCCCATGAATCTCCTAGATTTGGCGTTTTTGAAAAAATGATAAGGGGAGGGTCTGCCCACTAAAGTTTGGATGTTAGACCTTGGTTTTGGTGATGGATTGGAGTAGCTAAAGCCTTTGCACCGAAAGTGAATATCAGAATCATACCCTTCTCCAACAAACCACATTTGAGCTGCATATTGCTATAGTCGATATATATGTGTGTGGTTTACGGGGGAGTTTATGAAGTGAGGCGCCCCTGAAACACTTGGCCATAAAACAGATATCAGCTTTGAGCCCCTTTTTGCCATAAATCACAAATATGTTCAGTTTGGGGGGTATGTAGGATGGGGTGGCCACCCACGCACTTAGCCCTGAAAAAATATCAGCATCGTGCTTTACTCTCAAATTTCTTTTATTTGAGTCCCAATTGGCATTGGTTTAGGGGAGTTTATGGGATGAGACGACTCCTAAACACTAGGCCTCCAAATTGGATATCAAATTCGTTATCTACTATCAAATACCTATTATATATTGCCATAGTAGGCAAACATGGCCGGTTTGAAGGAAGTTAAGGGGAGGAAATAATATCAGCATCTTGCTAGAACACGGTTTTGTTTGTGCACTAAGCATTTCAGGAAACGTGGTCCTGAAATGATTGGGGCTCAAACCAAGCATTTCAGGACCACGTTCAGAAACGTGGTCCCGAAAGTGGATATGCATTTCGTGCGCTACTCCCAAATGTCTTTCATTTGAGTCCCATATTGCCATGATCGGTATATACGTATGTCTGATCTAGCGATTTTTTCGTAGGAGAGGTGGTCACCAAAACCCTTAGCCCTATTCTAATATACCATACCATTTGTTAAAGCCCCATATTGCCATTGGTTTAAGGGGAGTTTATGGGATGAGGTGTCCCCCCAACACTTGGCCCTAAAATAGGTTATCAAATTCGTTTTCTAATCTCAAATACCTTTCATTTGAGCCACAAATCGCCATTGCCGGTTAATATGTAATCTTTGTGGGGTATTTTGGGGAAGGGGCGACGAATACATTTATTTAAGCCTCATATGGTGAAGGTCAGTAAGTGGTTGCTGTTTGTCTTAGGGAAGGGGTAGGCCCCCAAAATTAGTCCCGAAAGTGGGTATCAATTTCATGCTCTACTCCTTAATACCAATCATTTGAGCCCCACACTGACCTGGTCGGTGAATATGTTCGATTTGGTGAATATGTTCGATTTAGGTGTGTTTTGGGGAGTGGTTCGGACCCCCAAACACTAAGCCAGGAAAATAAATCAGCATCGTGCTCTACTCTTTGTGGGGTGTTTTTGGGAAGGGGCGGCGAATACATTTATTTAAACCCCATATAGCGATGGTCAGTAAATAATTGCTATTTGGTTTAGGGAAGGGGAAGACCCCCAGAAAATTGGTGCCGAAAGTGGGTATCAATTTCATGCTCTACTCCTTAATATCTTTCATTTGAGCCCCACACTGACCTGGTCGGTGAATATGTTCGATTTGGTGAATATGTTCGATTTGGTGAATATGTACGATTTGGTGAATATGTCCGATTTGGTGAATACGTTCGATTTAGGTGTGTTTTGGGGAGTGGTCCCCCAAACACTTAGCCCTGAAAATAAATCAGCATCGTGCTCTACTCTCAAATATAATTTATTTGAAACCCATTTTGCCGTTGGCCTCAAATTGGATATTAAATTCATTTTTCAATCTCAAATACCTTTCATTTAAACCCCTTATTGCAAAAGTCAGCAAATATATTCGGGTTGGAATATGAGCCCTAAAAACTATAAATATCGAGCTCCACTCTCTTTATGACCCAAATTGCCATGGCGAGCAAATACGTTCTATTTTGGGGGTTGTTATGGGGGTGGGACATCCCTTAGACAGTTGGTCGCGAATGTTGATATCAGATTCGTGGTCTATTCCGAAATACCTTTTATTTGAGCCCCATATTTCCATAGTCGACAGACATGTTCGATTTGGAGGTGTTTTGGGGGATGAGGCGGCACTCAGTGACTTGGCTCTGAAGATATCCATCTGATTCGTGTTCTACTCTAAAATATCTCTTACTTGAGCCCCATATTGCAATTGTTAGCAAATACGTCCGATTTAGGTTGTGTTATGAGGGTGGGGTGGCCCCATAGATACTTTTTCCTGAATATTGATATCAGATTCGTGCTTTACTCCCAAAGACCTTTCATTTGAGACCCATATTGCTATGTTCGTAAATTTGTCCTGATTCGGGGTAATTTTGGGAGAGGGGCGCCCCCAGAATCACTTGGTTCCACATGTGGATATCAGATTCGTATTCTACACTCAAATACCTTTTATTTGAGCCCCATATTGCCATGGTCAATAGATAATTCCTATTTGGGGGGTGGTTTGGGGAAGGGGAGGACCCCTTAAAAACTTGGACCCACATTTGGGTATCAGATTCGTATTCTACTAGCAAATACCTTTAATTTGAGTCCCATATTGCCATGGTCGGTAAATATGTCCGATTTATAGGTGTTTTGGGGTGGTCCCCCAAAGGCTTGGTCCGACAAGTGGATATCCGATAAGTTTTCTAATCCTAAATGCCTTTTATTTGAGTCCTATATTATCGTGATTGGTCTTTACATATATTTGGTAGGTTTTGGGAGTGGGGGGCCCCCAGTGTACCCCATCCGAAATTTCGATATGAATTTTTATACCCTCCACCATAGGATGGGGGTATACTTATTTCGCCATTCTGTTTGTAACAGCTGACAATATGCCTCTAAGACCCCATAAAGTATATATATTCTTGATCGTTATGACATTTTAAGTCGATCTAGCCATGTTCGTCCGTCCGTCCGTCTGTCGAAAGCACCCTTACTTTCGAAGGATTAAAGCTAGGCGCTTGAAATTTTGCACAAATACTTTTTATTAGTGTAGGTCGGTTCGAATTGCAAATGGGTAAAATCTTTCCATGCTTTGATATAGCTGCCATATAAGCCGATCTAGGATCTTGACTTCTGGAGCTTCTGGAGGGCGCAATTCTCGTCCGATTTGACTCAAATTTGGCACGTGGTGCTTTGATATCGCTTCCACAAACTGTGCTAAATACGGTTTAAATCGATTCATAACCTGATATAACTGCCATATAAACCGATCTTGGGTCTTGAAATCTTTAGCCACTACAGGGCGCAATTTTCATCCGATTTGGCTGAAATTTTGCATGAAATGTTTTGTTATGACTTTCAATAACTGTGCATATAATGGTTTAAATCGGTCCATAACCTGATATATCTACCATTTAACCGATCTGGGATCTTGACTTCTTGAGCCTCTAGGGGGTGTACTGCTCTGGTTTAAATCGGTTCATAACCTAATATAGCTGTCATATTAACCGATCTTGGGTCTTGACTTTTTGAGCCACTAGAGGGCGCAATTGTAATCAAATTTGGCTAAAGTTTTGTATGACGTGTTTTGTTAAGACAACTGTGCTAAGTATGGTTCAAATCGGTCTATAACATGATATAGCTACCGATCTGGGATCTTGACTTCTTGAGCCTCTAAAAGACGCAATTATTATCCGATTTGGCTGAAATTTAACACAATGACTTCTAAAATGGTCTCCAACATTTAATTCGATTATAGTACGAATCGGACCATAACTAAATAAAGCTCCAATAGCATAGCAATTATTTTCTTTTATCCTTTATTGGCCTAAAAAGAGATACCGGGAAAAGAACTCGACAAATGCGATCCATGGCGGAGGGTACATAAGATTCGTCCCGGCTGAACTTAGCAGGCTTTTACTTGTTGGATATCCATAATGCCCCAATCGGTAAACAGGTAATTTTTAGTCGGTTTTTAGGGGTAGAGCGGGCTCCTCGACTAGAGAGGTCAGAATTTTTTATTAAGTTCGCACTCTACTCTTAAATACCTTTCATTTGACACCCATATTATCCCAATCGATAAACATGTCCGTTTCGGTGGGCTTTGGGGTAGGGCATCCCCCTCGGTCATTTGATCCCAAAGTTTTATACCAATTTTGTATTTGTAGCTTATGGTAATAAGGTGGTATGCAAAATTCGGCTTAATTCGATGCTCCCATCTCCCAGATGTGGCATTTTCGAAAATTGTGGTTAGGGGAAGAGTCCGTCCCCTCTCGCAGGTATCAAAAACTGAAGTACTATATTTTCTCTGGGGGGACAAAACTCAACCGTCTGTGAAAATTTCATGAAAATCGGTTCAGCTGTTTTGGAGTCTATTTGGAACAAACAAACAAAGCGTAACACTTTTATTTTTATATAGTCGTAATGGAAGATTGTGTCAACAGTTTATTTCTGTAGGGGATTTTGTGAAAATTTTGTAAAAATAAAAATTGTACTTCTAATTTATAAGAAAATTTGAAAGAAAAGTTCAATTAAAATTCAAACTAAAACGACAACCCTGCTTGGGAAGGGAGGACAACTGGTGGACAAAAAAAAAAATCCCAAGGGGATTGTTTTTGGCTAAACCGAATCAAACGGAAACACACTCGCACGCATCAAAACATTACGGTATCCTTCTTTGACATGTGGTAGCATGGTCAGGGAGTTGGTCAATGAGTCGTAGGACTCAACCTCCCTTTTCACGATTGAATTGAAAACAAAACAAAAGTCGATGAGGATGATGATGCGATGACGATAGAATGTGATGAAAGTAGCAACAAATAATCAAAAAATTAAAATCTCTTTATAAGGATGTGATGTTTTGTTGCTATTGTTATTGCCTCATCCATTGTTTGTCATCATTCACTGGTATCCTCTGTCGTCAGTCCGTCTGATGTCCTGCCATCAATACATTTGTTGCCGCTGATTGAAGGTTGCCGTCCCCGCTCTATTGTCATAGTTATGGTTATTGCTATTTGATGTACTCGTTTGGACTGTTGCACGATGGGATAAAAACCACACTGGACGCTGATATAGCGGATCGATCGACCGGTTACCCCCAGCGGCAATTGTATAGGGAGGATGGCTGTGACTAGCGTCATAGTGACCATGCCATTGAAAAGGTTGATGGTGGTGTTTATTTAGTGGTCGTATAGTCAATCCCACTCGTTAGGCTATGGACGCATGCAAAGTTATTAAAACTTTTGAAGGAAATTGCATGGGTAATTTGATACTTTTTTGGTGGCTTCATAACTAAACTCAACTGGGCTAAACACTGTGGAAAGATTGTGGGGTATTTTGGGAAAATATTTTAATTTTGGGATGAAATTGCAGCAAGAGTTAGTACCAGATGTTCTCCAGCATATTAGCAAATTTTGATAGTATATCAACGCGCAAGTTCCAGATATGACGAGTGGGAATGTAGATGCCACATTAAAGATTTTGTGTAGTCCCAGATGTCCTCCTGCATATTGGCAAATGTTGTAAGTTTCTATACCCTCCACCAAAGGATGGGGGTATACTAAATTCGTCATTCAAAATGGGCCAAGGTCCTTACTTTGATATAGCTGCCATATAAACCGATCTTGGGTCTTGACTTCTTGAGCCTCTAGAGGGCGCAATTCTTATCTGATTGGAATGATATTTTGCACGAAGAATTTTGTTATGATATCCAACAACTGTGCCAAGTATGGTTCAAATCGGTTAATAACCTGATATAGCTGCCATATATACCGATCTTAGATCTTGACTTCTTGAGCCTCTAGAGGGCGCAATTCTTAACCGATTTGGCTGAAATTTTGCATGACGTATTTTATTATGACTTTCAACAACTGTGATAAATTAGGTACAAATCGATCCATAACCTGATATAGCTGCCATATAAACCGATCTGGATTCTTGACTTCTTGAGCCACTAGAGGGCGCAATTCTTATCCGATTGGAATGAAATTTTGCAAGACATGTTTCGCTATGGCTTCTAACAACTGTGCTAAGTATGGTTCAAATCGGTCAATAATCTGATGTAGCTGCCATATAAACCGATCTGGGATCTTGACTTCTTGAGCCTCTAGAGGGCGCAATTCTTATCCGATTTGTATGAAATTTTGCACGAAGTATTTTGTTGTGATATCCAACAACTGTATTAATTAAGGTTCAAATCGGTCGATAATCGGATATAGCTGCCATATAAACCGATCTGGGATTCTGACTTCTTGGGCCACTAGAGGGCGCAATTGTTATCGGATTTGAATAAAATTTTGCAGGAAGTATTTTGTTATTATATCCAACAACTGTGCCAAAAAAGGTTCAAATCGGTTCATAACCTGATACAGCTGCCATATAAACCGATCTTGGGTTTTGACCTCTTGAGCCTCTAGAGGTCGCAATTATTATCCGATATGCCTGAAATTTTGTACGACGGATCCTCTCATGACCATCAACATACGTGTTTATTATGATCTGAATCGGTCTATAGCCTGATACAGCTCCCATATAAATCGATCTCTCTATATTACTTCTTGAGCCCCCAAAGGCCGCAATTCTTATTCGAATTGGCAGACATTTTACACAGGTCTCCGACATATAATTTCATTGTGGTCCCGAAACCGGACCACTAATAGCAGAGCAAATCTTTTCTTATATCCTTTTTTGCCTAAGAATAGATGCCGGGAAAAGAACTCGACAAATGCGATCCATAGTGGAGGGTATATAAGATTCGGCCCGGCCGAACTTAGCACCCTTTTACTTGTTTACTTTAAAAAGTCCCAAAAAGCGGTCGCCACTATTAAATAATCGATTTTATGAAATTTCAAAGGCCAATATATGGCTTCTGTTTTTTTTAAGACATACAAACTCTTTTCAAAGATTCACTTTTAATCATATACAACAATAAAAGCATATCCCTACTATTATTCATAACATGCCTATTAATTTCAACTGTTGGAATTTTTCATTAGATTTCTCCCCTCATCGAAGAACAACGCACGAGAAACAGAAACAAACAAATGCGAATTTGATTTCATATCTTCTTTTTTTTCTTAAGCATACAAAAGCCACAAATTCCAAAGAGCAGAAAAATCCCCCAGAAAAACCAGAAAACCAGCGATCCGAAAACACCAACCCCTCTCCATAGTTTGCCAGGAACAATGGATGGAGTGCCAAAGGAAATTCTTTCACCCAAGACCTATTGAAGAAAGCAGCAGGAAAATCTCTCCCATGCCCATAACAATACCATGCAACATTTCACCTTTTTTATTTCATCGTTTTTTTTTGCTGTGTCCTTGCATACATTTGACTATGCTCTACGGCAATTCTTTCATTCATATGTTAATGAAGGTGTACAGGCTCAATGAGAATGAACGAAGGACTTGTAAATGAATGGAAAAGTAGTAACTTTTAATACTACGTCACACCGCATGGTAATGTCAGTCCATAAGGTAAGAGAATTTTCATACCAGTTCTATGCCTTAATACCAGCCTATCGGCTGCTTTTCCAGTACGCCTTTTCTTTGAAGGCAACACAAAGATGAAAACTTGCTGCCATGTTTCAAAAAGTAGAAATTACCAAACAATTTATAAACCATCTTTGACACGGGGTCCTTTGGCAGTGGAGTACTTGCATGATCCTTGTTAAATGTTTGGTGAGTTTTTTTTTTCCTAAGGTGGTGGCATTGAAACTTTTGTTAGGCCTTTTGTAAAATTTACATGCCAAATGTTGCATTCGTGTACATTTCAAATTTTAAATCATTCATGTGAGGTAGGATCTGCCAAGTTACATGAATATTTCTACAGGTAGCTCTCGGTGTACCCGGTGTAGGATGAATATGAGTAGCATATGAATTGGAATTTTAAGCTGCAATGCGTGCGGTTGTCATCATTGTACATAGGAAGCCCAGCTGAGAGATGTCGGGAGCATCTACTGGTTGGGTATAATGGAACGCTTCATAGATATGTGAAGAAGCTGCAATTTTTGTTGCGAATAATCAGCGGTTTCAGGCGGAAAGTTGCAGTGAGAAGCTGGACGAAATCAGCTCTTGCTTAAAAACCGAGTGCCTATGTTACTCGTAATGACAATGCGAGTTGTTGGCCCCTTTAAATAACCATTCCTCAACATCTGTTCTTAGTTAAGGGGAGGATGAATCGGGAGTCGGATCTTGGAACAAACCGTGTGCAATATCAAGGGATTCATATGCCGGAGCACTGATGTAGTTATGGGCCCGAAATAATATCAAGAGATCGGTCTATATGACAGCTATATCCAAATATAGACTGATCTGCGCCAAATTGAAGAATAATATTGAAGGGCCTAACACAACTGACTGTCCCAAATTTCAACGAAATCGGATTATAAATGCGCCTTTTATGGCTCCAAGACCTTAAATCGAGAGATTGGTCTATATGGCAGCAGTTTAAGTTCAAACGATTGGCTTGTTCCTTTCTCTAACCCTCCCCTTTGAGCTTTTTCACATAGCTGGACGTAGAAGGAGGAGCTCTTATAGTTTTCCTACAACCTGCCATGGAGCTTGTTCGCTAGCTCGGATCGTAAGGGAATTCTTTCCTTTTTCGGAAATTCCTCTACAACCTCTTCTTGGCCTTGTTCGCTCAGCCGGACTGTAGGAAGATTTATTAAGAGCACTTTCTCTTTCTACAACTCTCTTAGGGGTGTGTACGCCTAGTTCGGATGAGACTTCCAATATAAAGGAGACTTCGAGAGAGACTTCCAATATAAAAACGACACCTCGAAGCAACTTCAGTGCTTTTTTCCAAAACACTCACAATCCAAGTCTCACACCGCAAACATCGCGCATCTCTCACCATTTTTCTTTTAGGTAAATATCGCCGGTGTTGATATATCACACACTTATGAAGACATTCCTTTGCTTAATCACCAGTGCATTATTTATTTTTAAATCTCTTTTACATACACCCACCCGTCTCACCACGGCACCCTAACAGCAGCTACATCCAAAACTGGACCGATCTGGGCCAATTTGCAGAAAGATATTGAGGGGTCTAATATAGCTCACTATCCCAAATTTCAGCAAAATCGGATAATAAATGTGGTTGTTATGGGCCTAAAATCCTAAATTGGCGGATCGGTATTTATGGAGGCTATATCAAGATATAGACCGATATAGCTCATCATCGAACTTAACCTGCTTATGAACTAGAAAATAATCTGTGCAAAGTTTCCGCTCAATATCTCTATTTTTAAAGGCTTTAGCGTGATTTCAACAGACAAACGGACGGACATGGCTAGATCATCTAAGATTTTTACGGTGATCAAGAATATATATATTTTATAGGATCGGAAGTGGATATTTCGACATGTTACAAACGGAATGACAAAATGAATATACCCCCATCCCACCATCCTTTGGTGGTGGATATAAAAATATCTTCTAGTTTCCCAATATATTCTTTCAAGGTACCAATTTCACCACAATTGGTTCGTTTTCTTCCACACGTCGTATTTTTGTCAAGACTGCTATAAATTAGTCAAATTATTTTATTTTAGCAATCCCCGTTCGCTGTTGCCGCATATAAGTTATTTCGTACTTTTTTGCACCATCATAAATTTCCTTCTTGTACCTACGTGTCAGCTCCATCTGAACAGAAAGTACCAAATGGTACCAAAATGTACCACTTTTAAAAAAAAACATATATTCGACATCACATATTCCTAGTTGTACCTACATGTCAAATTTAAGACCTCAAACTCCATCTGAACAGAAAGTACAAAATGGTACTAATTTTGGTACCAAAATGTACCAATTTGAATAGATTATTTATTCATCCAACACATATTTCCTAGTTGTATCTATATGTAAAATTTCAGACCTCTAGCACTATCTGAACAGAAAGTACCAAATGGTACCGATTGTACCAATTTTTAAAAGAACTTTTAGTTGCCCATTATATAAATTTAGTTGCCCATATATATAAATATAGATCTCTAGCTCAATGTGAACAGAAAATACCAAATGGTGCCGAAATGTACCAATATTCAAAAGAACATTTAGTCGTCCATCATTTATTTCTAAGTAGTACCTACATGCCAAATTTCGAACCTCTAGCTTCATCTATATAGAAAGTACCAAATAGTACCGATTTTGGTACCAAAATGTTCCACATTTCAGATCTCTACCTCCATCTGCACAGAAAGCAACAAATGGTACTAGTATTGGTACCAAAATGTAAAAAGATCATAGTCACCCTTCATATTTTTCCTAGTTGTTCCTACAAGCCAAATTTCAGACCTCTAGCACCATCTGTAAAGAAAGTACCAAATGGTACCAATTTTGGTATCAAAATGTACGAATTTTGAATAAATAATTTAGTCACCTATCATATATTTTCTAGTTTTACCCAAAAGGCCAAATTGTAGACCTCTTGCTCCATCTGTAAAGAATGTACCATATGATGCTAACATATGTTTTCTGCCGTTAGCAGTACTATTTTTCCATTTTTTCTTCTCATCTTTTAACACAAATTTCTACCTCTATTCATCCGCCTTGTACAATGGTCACCCATTTCGTACCTTTTTGGTACCATTTTTTAGTACCTAGATGTACAAATTTCCAAAAACTTCTATAGTCACAAAATTATGGTTGTTAAAGTGTAACTAACTTCCAAAATTCGGAGCTACAGTTCAATTTACAAGGAAAGTACCAAAATACTAAAAGAACTATATCTCCCACCTCTGGTACGATTTTCAAAAATTTTTTTTACCACACCTCAGTTTTTCGAGAGGCACTCTTATTTGAGCTTAAGAACATAATTCTAGCCATTTCCGTTCGCGCTGGGCAAATTTGTACCGTTTTGTACTTTTGGTACTTTTCAGTATCATAACCTGCGAATATTACCAAATCCAGCCTTATCCCGTGCATATGATCCAAGACCAACATTTGTGCAAAATTTCATGGTTCTAGCTTTAGCCGTTTGGGCTGGGCGATGATCAGTCAGTCAGGCAGCACTATACGTTCTGTCCACAGTGGAACGAGTGATGGGCATCATAGAGAGCAGATCACCTTTGCCCTTGCTTATGAGCACCAGTTTTTGTCTCTTCCATACAACATAGCTTCCGGGCAGAAATTTCCACGATCGGAGCTCTAAGAGATGTGGAGGAGGTTGTAGAAACGGCTAGGCAAAGGAACCCAGTACTCTAGGCCGATTGTCTTCTTAGCCACACTACATGTAAAGAACATATTCAAAAGCGTCAGATAGTCTAACGCCCTCCAAGCACTCAAAGAGGACTTTATTATACTGGCGTATTTGCTGAGAATAATTTGAAATTAATTGCATAACAGTATACTTATCTATAACTTCTCAGGATGGAACGAGTGAGGTCAGATCAGGAGCGGCGCAAGGCTCCCTACTTCAACCGGATCTTAGGAATACCAGTTATGATGGAATAGTGCGCACTAAAATGCCAGACGGAAACTTTCTAGTAGGATATGCTGCCGACATGGCTGCAGTCATCATGGCAAGAGACACGGAAGGTGCAGAGCGCAAACTACGGCAGGTGATGCTAAGGGCTGCAAATTGGCTGCTCTCCCATGGCTTACAACTGGCGATGCAGAAGACGGAGTTGCTACTCCTAACGAGAAAAAATGTCCCAGTGAAGTAGATATGCGCATAGACGACATACTAGGGAAGACCAAGAGATCGGTCAAATATCTAGGGATCCGACTAAAAACAAAGCTGACCTATGCTGAGTAAATTCGGCATGCGGCAACAAAGACCGGGAGTATAACGGCGCAACTTAGTCGACTGATGACAAACATAAGAGTAGGCGCACACACTTAATGGAGACGTCCAATAGTATCCTCTTCTATGGGAGTGAAATATGGGGCCAGACACTGCAAACAGCATGCCGGCGAAATCCCCGCTTTCGGTACCGAGAACGGCGGCTCTTAGGATCATATTATCCTACCGGACAGTGGAGGAGCCCACAGCCCTTGTAATAGCCGGAATGATTCCGATAGCCCTAAGCCATGGAGCGAGCCAGTCTCTACACCTCGAAGTGCAACGCCCAGAAAGCACAGGGTGAGATTCAAACGGATCACGTAAGTGTCATAGGAGAGGAGACTGGCAACAAAGGTGGACGAATGAGAATCGGCCCAATACCTGCATAGAATGAGCAAATGCTCCTCTAGCAAATGCATTTATGAGGAGTTAGAAGATGCAAACGATTTGGAACACACATACTTCCATTGCGAAGAAACGGCGATGTTTCGCCTGGGACAATAATCCAGAGGATGCTGGAAGACAACAAGAATTGGGAGGCAGTGATGAAATTCTCCGGACAAGCACTGCGCAGGAAGAAGGTCGGCTTGGACGCAGCGGCGTAGAGTATGAATACGGAGGTCTGGATATGATATGATATGAATAATCACCAGATGTGGGGTTCACCTCCAATTAATGCGAAAGCGGTTCCAAGGTAAAATTAATCCTCCCCAGGGTGGAGACAAGGTGGGTTTTTAGGCGGCACTGTTGATAACGTAGTCCGGCATAAGGCGAGAGACTTACTCGTCACATGCGTAAAGCATTTACCCATCTTGACACGCAAGAAAAAAGAAGCTAATCTCCATCCTTTGTTACGACCATAAGTTTGCCATGAAGGATGTCTAAACGTGGCGGGCGCGTACGATTTGATAATGCACGATACAGAGTGTCGAAATTCTACTGATGCCATGCAGAGTAACCCTGTACAGCAGCAACGCCAAATGAAGAATCGGAAGAAAATGAGAGACGAAAAACGTCTATTCCGCACAAAGAAAACTGAAATGAAAACATGTCAGTATGAAGTCCGGAAGTTTACTGTGTGAGAGGTTAAAATCTAAAGTTCATGAGATATGTGGGACCTATCAATGGGCTCTAGACATAGTAAATCCACCGCAGACCAGATATTCACACTTCGGCAAACCCTGGAAAAGGCCCGCGAAGGACACGTTAACCCTTAACATCTCTTATTCGATTACAAAGTCACCTTCGTCTGCCGTACTTCAAGCCATTTCCAAGTCAGGATTTCCTGCAAAAATGATCGACTTTGCAGGACGATGTTTGCTCAGTTAGAATAATAAAGAACCTCTCCTAACCGTTCAATACGAAAGGGAGACAGTTGATCCTGCGATTTCATTAATTTCCTGCTGTAGAAGATTATACGACATGCAGATGTGAATGGGCGTGGCACACTGCTCAAAAGAGAACATATGCTACTCGCCTATGCCGAAGGCATCAAATTATGGGGCGGTCACCGGAAGAAGCAATTGCAGCTTTTGAAAGTATTGATAGATGGCCTGTCACTAAATAAAGATAAGACAAAGTGTATGGTATCAACTCCCACAACATCTATTACACCCGAGCAGATAAAGAAAATGGAGACTACAAATTTAAGATAGTCAGCAACTTTATCCACCTCGGCATCGCCATGAACGAAACAGCTGACACCAACTTTGAAATAAAACGAAGGATAATATAACAGATGCTACTGTGAATTAAGCAAGCAATTCGGGAGCAAAGCAATCTCCTCAACAGACGAAAATCACACTAGACGCTGATACTACCAGTATTGTTGCATGGGTGCTGGTGAAAGCAGATAAGGCAATACTTGGAGTGTTTGAGAGGACAGAGTGGTTCTGGGGGTTTACATTGAGAACCCAGGGACTGAGATCTGTTTTAGACTGCCTGACCATAAAACGGTCCTGCAGGTGGAGATCCGGGCGAGGACGTCGATTGTGAATATCTTTACAGACAGTAAAATTGCCATAAGGGCAATAACAACCAGGACGTTAAGATCACGAACAGTCTTGCAGTGTTAGAAGGAGATTAACACCTTCTCAGAGGTTGGGAAAATCCGCATCGTTTGGATGCCGGGCCATAACGGAGTAAGGGGAAATGAAAGGGCAGACGATTTGGCGGTGAAGGCAAGAGGACTGCCATCAATAAACTTGGTTAACCCGAAGCCTTTCGGGTCGACGCAGTCCGAGTTAAGGGAGTGGGCGACAAATGCGCATGCAACATTGTGGAACAGCGAAACGGTCGGTAGGACGGCGAAAATCCTATGGGGGGATCCAGATCGTGAGAATGCGAGGCTATTACTGAAAGGAAGCAAGAAGGTGGACAGTATAGCTATTGGTATCATAACTGGACACATAGAACTACGAGCTCACTTATTTAAATTCTGTGCGGCAAGTGATAGCATGTGTAGGGCATGCGGGGAAGGTGATAAAACGTTGGAGCATTTCCTTTGTCATTGCCCACGCTTTTGCGTGGAGACACAACATCAGAACCAACTTAGGTTAGTCGAATTGAAAACAATTAAGGATTTTGTAAGTAGCACGGAATTCCTAACTTAAAATTTTCTTTTTAGAGGTTACTTTATAGTTTTTAGAGCGCACAAAAAGCCGATTACCGGCTTAGATGTATGTCCATAGTGGCATGGGGCGGATTAATATCTGCCCCCTTTTTTCAACCTAAATTAACCTAACCTGGAGTGTTTGAGAGAAATATCCTTCTCGCTTGTTCCTCCTTCGAGCTTAAAGATCGATGATTTTTACAGTGAAAATGTAAAGACAGAGATCAAAACACACCAATCACTATGGGACGCGTTTATTCTTTGGTGGAAAGACTCCACACTTTATTTGGTTGAAAAGTTTTCTTACTAAAGACAAAACGAGTCCCACAGTGGTTGGTGTTTTGTGATCTCTGCCTTTCCTTTTCCATTGCAAAAATTTTCGTTCATTAACCTTGTCCAGAAAGAGAAACAAAGAGACATTGTGAAATAAAATGAGTTTCGCCCTTATAAGCAACAAACTTAAAAATAGAAATATCCTCCTTAAAATACATGGACCAATCTGAGTTAGTAAAGAATACAGGTGTCATATTAACCACGAACTGTATGAGCTGTATGCCGACAATACCATAGTTAAACGCATCAAAATATAACTTTTGCCGTGGCGAGGTCATATTGTCAGAATGAAAAAAAAGGAGCTCCAGCGACCCAGTCTATTGAAGGCGACCATAATAGAAATAGAAGGGAGTGGACCAAAACTTTAATGGCGTAACCAAGTGTAGAAAGATATTTCTAAACTGAGTGTCAGAGGTTGGAGTAGGAGTGCAGAAGATCGCGGAGCTTGGAAATCTATTCTACATCTGGCTAACGGAACATAGATATGTTCTGTAATGGCCAACTAAAGTAAAGTACAGATGTTTTAGTTGAAATAAATCTAAGTTACAAAACACTTTACACGTTCTCATAGTGCCACCAATTCATGTCATTTGCCTATCTTTATTGCTTCACCTAGGCTTTTCTAGGTGAAATCATGTTTACTGCCTTACAATAGCTGCCGCTCTTCCTCAAGTTCAGCACAGAACAAAAGGAATAATGAAATATAATGAAATCATGTTTATCCCTTCTTAACATTTCTCCCGGGCAGACAAAAAGGAGGCTTAAATTAAAACCACCGAAAACCAGCTTCTTTTGTTACTTTAAGAATTTAATCTCTTTGCCCTTGTAAGGTATTCAGACATCAAACAAAGAACAATGAGCAATGAGCGATACTAGCAAAGCCTTTTATTTTTCGTTAGGAGCATATCCTTTACATATCCTGCAAAGAATTAATGCTTACACATCCCTTTACACACAACACACACACATTCAAGCATATCCTTTTTTTGATGTTACACATATGAAAATGGCTCCTTTGGAGCATATCAAATGGGCGGCATAAGCCTTGAGTTCTGTTCTGTGTGTTCTCCTGGAGTAATTTACGCAGGAAAGTCGATGCTTAATAACCCGCGAATCGTCATAAAATATTTTATTGCACGCCGTCCGTAGTCAGTTTATGGTTTGGGTCGGATTTCAATGTTAATGACTGATTTTTATTATAGTTCGAATACAAAACGCTTTGTTCTCATATCCTTCCCAGTTTCCAAAGAGCTGTTTTATTTGCCTGTTTATGGCATTTGTTTCGCATTCGTTATCCTTGTATAGGATTTGACAATTGATATGTTCTTTAGTTTGTAATAGTCTAGAATTTCTCTGTGTGGTCGATTCCCTGTGGGGTCTTGGTTAATGGAAATCCAAATTAAAATGTTTGGATGATGATGACCAGAAGTGATTGGGATTAAAATGAAGTAATTGAAAGGGGCATGGTGGTGGGGGAGTTCTTCAGGTGGATTGCAACTGAAAAGAACCAAAACATACTTTGAAGCAAGCACAGAATGTCACTTTTCAGGAAATAAAATCTTTTCAAAAATCAAACCATTTATGTACTGGCATAGATGGCAGGAACAAAAGAAGGAAGATGCCTTCTAGTTCCTAACGTTGAACCATTCAGATCGCTTTAAAAAGCCCAATAACTTGCGAATATTCACATACGCTAAATCAGACAGGTTCTCAAAGAATTGAGAACCTATAGTGGAACTTCTTCTGACTGCTAGTGCAGGACACACCCACAGAAGGTGTTGTATAGTCTCTTCTTCTTCGATGTCCTCACAGCTTCAGCAAAAGCGGTTGCTGGCAACCTTCAATCTGTCAGCATGTATTCCGATTAGACAGTGACCTGTCATGACGGACACGTCTGTTCTGAGACGTCTCATCTAGCCAATGACGGCATAGCAGTAAACCTCTTCAAGTCTAAATTAGGCCATATAGTTCTGGAATGCTCACAGTCCCCTCTTTGTGACCATTCACCATTCGTTGTCCTTCGGGCCTGCTCCTGAAAACTTAGCTTACATGTCGCTAGAGGCATACCCACAGATTCCAGTATGTGTAGGGTAGTTCCTAGTCTCGCAAGCTCGTCCGCTTTAGAATTCCCTGGGATATCTCTGTAGCCCGGCACCCAGAACGCGTGAATTTTGAACTGTTCAGCCATCTCGTTGAGAGATCTGCGACAGTCGAGGGCGGTTTTTGTGTTAAGAAATACGTTCTCCAGGAATTTAATGACTGCCTGGCTGTCTTAGAAGATATTTATGCCAACCGTCGTAATGACATCGTAATGTCGTCGTAATGCAAGGATCTCTGCTCGATACACACTGCAGTGGTCGGGTAACCTTTTCGATATGACCAGTTCCAGATCTTCAGAGTATATCTCAAAGATTAGATTAGAGATTTAGATTGGAACCATCCGCATAGGAGTCTATGTAACTTCTGTTACCAGGGATATCGTAGTTCCAATCGGTTCTATCAGGAATAGTGGTACAGTTGTTTTAATCAAAAAGCGGCTCAGGTAGGGTGCAATCCACATTGCCTGGAACATCGGATATTGTATCAAGGATAACGCAGTGTCCGTAGCCGCCACATGACCAATAAGAAAGCTTCCTTAACCTCATGGCAGTGGTCGCTGCAATTTGGGTAGCCAAAATGTCCTGAGGCATAAGATGTAGCATCAAATTCAGTGCATCAGATGGTGTCGTCCTCAGTGCGGCTGTGATGCACAAACAAGCCATCCTTTGGATCCGGTTATGTATTGAGCAGTAGGTGGACTTTTGAAGCGCGGTCCACCAGACCACAACACCACACTTGCTGGGGTGTAGAGCAAGAATTGCCTTTCTTGGCCTTTCCAAAATTTTGGATTTGAAGTGAAATTTTCTGTCCAGTAAAACACCCAGGTATTTTGCGCTTTCTGTAAATGGAACATTCTCGCCACCCAAAGTCGTTGTACTTCTTCGGTATATCACCCAAAGCATAAATTGCTGCCTATTTTTTTAAGTCAGCTATTAATGAAGCCATTGTACTGTACCTTCTTCCAATTCCTGGACCTCAAAAGGTTCACAATTTAATTAGAACATTGAAACCTGTTTAATTTTAATTTACCACACCTTGTTATGTTTACTTAAGAAAACTTTCTGCCCTGAATTCTCTGCATCAGGAAATACTCGAAAAATATCCTCAAGCTATGAATGGGAATGTGAAAAAACAAACACAACATGTTTTCTTACCCAAACAACCCACATTTGTGTGATATCAAACATCACAAAAAAGTTAATACACAACAAATTAGCATAACGTTCTAATTACAGAGCGTTTGAACAAAAATACCAGGAGGGATGGAAAATTCATCTAACTCTGGCCCCCAAAACAAAAGAGTTACGCCGCTAAATAAATACGCTAAGGGGTTGAGGAGGTAAAGGAGGATAAAATTAAAAAAGGAGTTGTTTATTTAACAACATATGTCAAAATTATAGGCATACTACAATAGTTAGCAAAAGATAACTTATTCTCAAATAACGACCAAGAGTTGTGAGTGGATTTTGTGCATGAAGGCAAAGAGAGAATTGCGTATCTTTTTATTGAATCGCTTGCTACCAAAAAGTTAACCATGCGATTCGAAAAGTTTGGTTCTTGAATCAAAATAAGTTACAAAATTAAAGGAAATTCGAATGATGAATTCAAAAACTGTCAAGGACTTGCTACCCAAACACTTTGAATGACAAATACGGAATTGCTCCCAATATAGGAGTTATACCAGTATGGGAGTTATATCAGGTTATAGACCGATTTGGACCGTACTTGGCACAGTTATTGAAAGTCATAACAGAACACTATGTGCAAAATTTCAGCCAAACCGGACAAAAATTGTGGCTTCCATGGGCTCAAGAAGTCAAATCGGGAGATCGGTTTATATGGAGGCTATATCAGGTTCTTGACTTATTTGGACCGTACTTAGCACAGTTATTGGAAGTCATAACAGAACACTATGTGCTCAATTTGAGCCAAATCGGACAAAAATTGCGTCTTGTTAGGAATCAAAGAGTCAAATCGGGAGAACGGTTTATATGGTAGCTATATCAGGTTATAGACCGATTTAGACCCTACCTGGCACAGTAGTTGGAAATAATAACAGATAAATCTCAGCCAAATCGGACAAAAATTGCGGCTTGTAAGGACTCAAGAAGTCAAATCGGGAGGTCGGTTTATATGGGAGCTATATTAGGTTATGTACCGACTTGGACCGTATTCGACACAGTTGTTGGAAGTCATAAAAGAACACCACATGCAAAATTTCAGCCTAATCGGTCAAAAATTGCGACTTGTAAAGGCTCATAGCAAAACACTGCATGCAAAATTTCAGCCAAATCGCACAAAAAGGCGGCTCCCAGTGTCTCAAGAAGTCAAATCGGGAGATCGGTTTATATGGGAGCTATATCAGGTTATAGACCGATTTTGTTCGTACTTAACACAGTTGTTGAGAGTCATAACAAAACATTATATGCAAAATTTTAGCCAAGTCGGAAAAAATTGGGGCTTGTAAAGGCTCAAGAAGTTAAATCGGGAGATCGGTTTATATGGGAGCTATATCTAAGTCGGAACCGATATGGCCTATTTGCCATCCCCAACGACCTACATCAATATTAAGTATCTATGCAAAAATTTCAAGCAGCTTGTTTTATGCGTTCGACCGCTATCGTGATTTCGACAGACGGAGGCACATGGCTAGATCGACTCAGAACGTCGAGACGATCAAGAATTTATATATTTTATGGGGTCTTAGACGAGTATTTCGAGGTGTTACAAACGGAATGGCTAGATTAGTATACCCCCATCCTTTGGTGGTGGGTTCCTTTCTATAGGTAAAAACCACTTTATTTTTTTTTTTTTTTTTGTTTTAATGGGCAATTCATATTTTTTATGCCGATTTTTCTAAAATAAGTTTAGTGAAAAAAAATATATGTATATTTTGTTTGACCGACCGGGGGTCTCGAACTTGGGTTTGCAAATCATGAATGGCATGGCAGTACGCCTATTTTAACAACTACCTCAACTGAAGAATTTGTTGAAAGTCCACAAAATTTCAATAATTTTAATTGTCAAGTCTCTTCCAGAGACTTACTTACGTACTTCAACAAATGTCTCCGATTCAATGCAAAAATCCATTGAGATGTAAAAGTTGCAGATACAAATTTGGTAGGTTTTTTCTAAGAATTATTTTTTTGTTGTGTACATTTCATATGGTAAACAAAAAATCGCTGACGCGGTTGACGCGGCATGAGAGTCCCATTTGATATGATTGTAAATCAACTTACGCTGGCTCTTGACTCTTTGATTGCGTTTAGACTCTTAGGCGCAAATTTAATACATAAAGCACAAGCAAATTGTTGCTACTATAACCATAAGACATTCTGAACTATTCTACCCACTGCTCTAAAAGGTGAAAGAAAACTAAACGAAAAGGTTGTTGGATTCTTTCTTTCATTGACACATTTCATTTCGATGCTTGACTTCTTAGGGTATTACGAACACTGGGCGCCAAGATAGGTAAAGAATTTCTTTAACTTTTAAGGGTATTACGAACACAATGCGCCAAGATAGGTAAAGAATTTCTGTAATAGGTACATAATTTCTCTGATAGGTACATTATTTGCTGAGCATAAACTTGCACTTACCTTATGCTGCCAAGTTTAAATTCTTTGAATTCTTTTCCTAACAACACATTAATGTACTTTTTGTTTTGTTTTGTTTCTATACGCATTTGGCACATATCCACACATGCACTAAGTTTCCACATTCTCATTTCTCTCTCTCTCTCTCTCTCTTTCCCGCGCCACTGTCAAATGTTAATGCTTAACAAAGTATACAAGACACAACAAAAGAGGTAACAAGTCAAATGATTAATTGGAAATATTTACATATTTTCGCACATTTTCTCAACAAAGTGAGCACATTATTGAATTTGGAAATGTTTAATTATTATAAATTCACAATATACTTATGCATATTTGAATTAGTTTCTAAATTTTTATGCAATAAATGGAGCACTTGACAAAACCGACCGATCTCTTTTAAAACGCGAAGTAAACTAAACCAATGACTAGTCGAAAAGAGACGTTGTCAAGGGGTGGGGGGCATTTTTGTTGACAGTTGCGAGGAGAGTATCCATGAGAACATTGATGTAAAAAAGACAACAACTTTAGAAAGAGATCAAGGAAACTGTAAGAAATGCTTTAGCTACTGAACAAAATAGAAACATAATTCCCGTGTTGGTTATTTTGAAAAACGATGAAGAAAATTTTTTTATTTCTTCTTCTTCTCTGGCTCTTTTGTAACTGCATATACCTATATGTATGTATGCATAGAACTTATTTATTGGATAGAAATTCAATTTCTATATGCATATACATACATAGATAAGGTAATGATAAATGCATCGTACACTCTACAAGCACTCTACAAGTGAACAAGCAAAATTGTATATTTGATATGAAGGGCGGCCAAAAGCATTGCAATAACAACCAATGCATTCAATAGGACATTAGCCAAACCAAGATCAGCGGACTTAAACACATCTATTTTCATCAAATTAAAATTAATTTTTAGTTTTTAGAGCGCCGTCCTTCAGACCACAATACCGTATGACATTATTGGTCTGTAAAGTGTTGTATACAGCCAGTGCATGATGACACTGCGCTTAAACCCCCAACTATTGCCAATGGCCAATGCCAAAATGTTGAATTTTAAGCTCTTTTTCCTATCTAACTAAGCTTCTGGCATTTTGCTCTTTCAGTAAATGGTGTGAACTTCAGAATAAAATTTTAACGGGGGAAAACCTTATTCAAGAAGTGGTGACGCAAAGTGTGACGTCGCGCGTTGGGTGAATATCGAAAAAAATTTTAAAAAAAATATGTCATTTTGGGAATGCTCCTTGAAATGTAAATAAGTTAGAGGTGAGGTGTTATCGAGATCAAGATCCTAGGTGGTTCGGGTGCCTCATAGCAGGGTCCTAAATTTAGTCACCTTAACATTTCGAAAAATGTTGTGGCTGTTAAATCTTCACTTATCGCCCCATTTTTATACCCACCGCCATAGAATGAGGCTATACTAATAGAATGAGGCTATACTAATCTAGTCTTTCTGTTTGCAACACCTCCAAATATTGATCTAGGACCCCATAAAGTATATATTCTTGATCGTCTCGAAATTCAGATTCGAACTAGCCATGTCCGTCCGTCTGTCGAAATCACGATAGCGGTCGATTGCTTAGAGCTAGCAGCTTGGAAATTTGCACAGATACTTTTAATTGATGTAGGTCGTTGGGGATTGTAAATGGTCCAAACCGGTTCAGATTTGGATATAGCTCCATGGCAGCCACAATTTTTGTCCGATTAGGCTGAAGTTTTGCACATAGTGTTCTGTTATAACTTCCAACAACTGTGTAAAGTACGGTGCAAATCGGTCAAGAACCTGATATTGCTCCCATATAAACCGATCTCCCGATTTAAATTCTTGAGCCTTTATAAATCCCAATTTTTGTCCGATTTGGCTGAAATTTTGCATGTTGTGTTCTGTTATGACTTCCAATAACTGTGGCAAGTACGGTCTAAATCGGTCTATAACCTTATATGGCTCCCATATAAGCCGATCTCCCGATTTAACTTCTTGAGCCCATACAAGCCGCAATTTTTGTCCGATTTGGCCGACATTTTGCATGTAGTGTTCCGTTACGATTTTTAACAACTATGCTAAGTACGGTCCGAATTGATCTATAACCTGATATAGCTCCCATGTAAGCCGATCTCCCAATTTGATTTACCCTTACAAGTCGCAATTTTTGTCCGTTTTGACTGAAATTTTGCACTTAGCATGCTTTTACTTGCTGAGTCTATACTGAGCAAACAAATTTACAAATCCGTCCAACTTGCATCCAAAATTCTTTTGGCATTCTTTTCCCCATTCTATGGTGGTCGGTACAACGAAAGTAACGAAATATTTAAAATTATTCCCTTTGAAACCTATAAGGTTTTATTCAGTCAACACTAAAATGATTCAAACCATTCGCTGCATATTCGTTGCCTTTGAGAGTGTTAGGTGATATAAACAAAGGACATGCAATGCAATACACGGCTTTCCTCATATTCTCTTCTATTGAATGCTGTGTATTTGAAATGATGTGTGGTGACGGCAATATGCATTTTTTTACGAATGGATTCATAGGCAACGAAAATGGCATTCAAACCGTTCCTTGGGTCCCATATAATCCGATATCCCCAATTGATGTTGAATTTTGATACGTAGAGTACACTTGTTCCTTAAACTCACAATTTATCTCTTCTAAATAGGTAATAAACCATTCACTATTTGCTGTATTAGGCGCAAATTGAATACATAAAGCACACTTACGTTCTCTATAACTCACGCCGAATAGGTCGTTCGCAGAAAATTTTGCAAATTGTTGCTACTATAACCATAAGACAGTTTTAACTTTTCTACCCACTACCCTTCTTTCTTTCAATGTCACATTACATTTCGATGCTTAACTTTTAATGGTATGACGAATACAATGCGCCAAGATAAGTAAAGAATTTCTGTAATAGGTACATAATTTCTCTGATAGGTACATTACTTACTGGGTACAAATTTGCGCTTACCTTATGCTTCCAAGTTTAAATTCTTTGAATTCTTTTCCTAACAACACATAAATGTACTTTTTGTTTTGTTTTGTTTCTATACGCATTTGGCACATATCCACACATGCACTAAGTTTGCACATTCTCATTTGTCTCTCTCTCTCTCCCGCGCCACTGTCAAATGTTAATGCTTAACAAAGTATACAAGACACAACAAAAGAGGTAACAAGTCAAATGATTAATTGGAAATATTTACATATTTTCGCACATTTTCTCAACAAAGTGAGCACATTATTGAATTTGGAAATGTTTAATTACTATAAATTCACAAAATACTTATGCATATTTGAATTTGTTTCTAAATTTGTATGCAATAAGTGGAGCACTTGACAAAACCGACCGATCTCTTTTAAAACGCGAAGTAAACTAAACCAGAAGCCAGTCGAAAAGAGACGCTGTAAAGGGGTGGGGGGCATTTTTGTTGACAGTTGCGAGGAGAGTATCCATAAGAAGTTTGATGTTAAAGACAACAACTTTAGAAAGAGACCAAGGAAATTGTACGAAATGCTTTAGCTACAAAAACAAAAAGAAAAATTAGAAACATAATTCCCGCGTTCGTAATTTCAAGAAACGGAAAAAATTTTTTTTTCTTTCTTCTCTGGCTCCCTTGTTATTGCATATTCCTATATGTATGTATGTATAAAACTTTTTTAGTAGAAATTCAATTTGTATATGCATATACATATATAGATATTGTTATGGTAAATGCATCGTACACTCCATATTTTATGGTAATTGTACCGGTATGTGGATACGTGAACAAGCAAAATTGTATAGTTGATATGAAGGGCGGCCAAAAGCATTGCGATAACAATCAATGCAGTCAATAGGATATTAGCCAAACCAAGATCAGCGGTCTTAAACTCTTCTATTTTCATCGAATTTAAATTAATTTAAAATTTTTGGAGCGCTGGCCATCAGACCACAACACCATATGACATTATTGGTCTGAAAACTGCTGTATACAGTCAGTGCATGATCACACGGCGTTTAAACACCCAACTCTTGCCAATGGCCAATTTAAGCTCTTTTCCTGTCTAACTAAGCTTCTGGCATTTTGCACTTTCAGTGAATGGTGAACATCAGAACAAAATTTCAGCGGGGGAAAACTTTTTCAAGAAGTGGTGACGCAAAGTGTGACGTCGCGCGTAAAAAAATAGTAAAAAAAATATGTCATTTGGGAACGGATAACTTCTTGAAATTTTAAATAGTTAGAACTCAGGTGTTATCGACATCAAGGTCCTAGGTGGTCCGGGCGCCTCATAGCAGGGCCCTAAAGTTGGTCACCTCGACATTTCGAAAAATTATTCGGGCTGCGAAATCTTCACTTATCGCCCCATTTTCATACCCAACGCCATAGGATGGGGGTATTCTTATCAAGTCATTCCATTTGTAACACCTCCAAATATTGATCTAGAACCCCATAAAGTATATATATTCTTGATCGTCTCGAAATTCGGATTCGAACTAGCCATGTCCGTCCGTCTGTCGAAATCACGATAGCGATCGAACGCTTAGAGCTAGCAGCTTGAAATATTGCACAGGTACTTTGAATTGATCGTTGGGGATTGCAAATGAGCCAATCCGGTTCAGATTTGGATATAGCTCCCATATAAACCGATCTCCCGATTTGACTTCTTGAGCACATGGAAGCCACAATTTTTTTCCGATTTGGCTGAAGTTTTGTACAAAGTGTTCCGATATGACTTCCAACAGCTGTGAAAAGTACGGTGCAAATCGGTCAATAACCAGATATAGCTCCGATATAAAACGACTTCTCGGTTTGATTTCTTGAGCCCTTACAAGATTTAGCTATATATAATGCATGTAGTGTTCTGTTATGACTTCCAACAACTGTGTCAAGTACGGTCCATATCGGTCTATAACCTGTTATAGCTCCCATATAACCAATCTCCCGATTTGACGTTTTGAGCCACTGGAAGCTGCAATTGTTGTCCAATTTGGCTGAAATTTTGCTTGTAGTGTTCTATAAACACTTCCAATAACTGTGCCTAGTACGGTCCAATTCGGCCAATAACCTGATATAGTTCCCATATAAACCGATCTCCCGATTTGACTTCTTGAGACTTTACAGACCCCTATTTCTGTCCGATTCGGCAGACAGTTTTTATGTGGTGTTCCGATGCGACTTCCAAAAACTTTGTCCAGTACGGTCCAAATCGCTATATACCTGGTATAGCACCCATATAAACGGATCTCCCGATTTGATTTCTTGAGCCCTTACAACCACAATTTGTGCCCGATTTGGCTGAAATTTTGCGTGCTGTGTTCCGTTACGCCTTCTAACAACTGTTCCAAATACGGACCGGTCTCTCGATCATTCTTGTTCGGTTCCTAAAAACTTTAACTTTTGCTGGTTTGACAGAAGTTTGGTATATAGAATGAAATTATGCCCTTCAAATCCATGGTGGTGGGTTCCCAAGATACGCCCCGGCTAAACTTAGCGCGCTTTTACTTGTTGAGCTTATACTGAACAAACAAATTTACAAATCTGCTTCCAAATTCCGTTTATTTAAATCTCACATTAGTCTATATGTTCGTTGGGGGTTCTTTTTGGCAGCTCCCCGGCCACTTGCGTTTTGGCATTCTCTTCCCCATTCTATGGTCGTGGGTAGAACAGAAAGTAACGAAAATTGTTTCCTTTGAAACCTATAGGGCTTTATTCAGTCAACACTAAAATGATTCACACCATTCGCTGCATATTCGTTGCCTTTGAGAGTGTACATAAAGACATGAAAAGCAATGCACGGCTTTCGTCATAGTCTACTTCTATGAAGAGTGTTGAATGCTGTTGTATTGAAATGATGTGGGGTAACGAGAATATGCATTATTTCATAGGCAATGAACATGGCATTCAAACCGTTCTCTGGGTCCCATATAATCCGATATCCCCAATTGATGTTGAACTTTGTTACGTAGAGTACACTTACTCCTAAAAACTACTCCTAATCTCTTCTAAATAGGTAACAAACCATTCACTTTTTGCTGTATTAGGCGTCAATTAAATACATAAAGCATACTCACATTCTCTATAACTCACGCCAAATAGGTCGTTTGCAGAAAATTTTGCAAATTGTTGCTACTATAAGACATTCTTAACTATTCTGCCCACTACTCTAAAAGTGAAAGAAAACTAAACGAATAGGTCATTGGATTCTTATTTTCAATGTCACATTTCATTTCGGTGCTTGACTTCTAAGGGATGTACGAACACGGTGTGCCAAGTTAGGTAAAGAATTTCTGTAATAGGTACATTATTTGCTGAGTATAAATTTGCACTTACCTTATGCTTCCAAGTTTAAATTCTTTGAATTCTTTTCAATGCGCTTTTTGTTTTGTTTTTATTCCCATTTGGCACATATTTACACATGCACTAAGTTGGCACATTCTCATTTTTTCTCTCTCTCTCTCTCTCTCCCGCGCCACTGTCAAATATTAATGCTCAACAAAGTACATAAGAAGCAACAAAAGAGTTATCAAGTCAACTCATTATTTGCATTTTTGTTGACAGTTGCGGGGAGAGTATCCCAGAAAAGTTTGATGTTAAAGACAGCAACTTTAGAAAGAGATCAAGGAAACTGTACGACATGCTTAAGCTACAAAAACAAAATAGAAACATAATTCCCGTGTTGGTAATTTCGAAAAACGAATAAGAAACATTTTTTTTCTTCTTCTCCTCTGGCTCTTTTGTTATTACATATGCCTATATGTATGTATGTATAAATCTTTTTTATTAGAAATTTAATTTCTATATGCATATACATACATAGATAAGGTTATGGTAAATGCATCGTACAGTCTACATTTTATGGTAATTTTGGGCTACCGGTATGTGGATACGAGCAAAATTGTATATTTGATATGAAGGCCGGCCAAAAGCATTGCAATAACAACCAATGCATTCAAAAGGATATTAACCAGCCCAAGATAAAATTAATTCCATCAGACCAAAATACCGTATGACATTATTGATCTGAAACTGCTGTATACAGCCAGTGCCTGACACGCTGTTTAAATTTTGTCAATTGCCAATGCCAAAATGTCGAATTTTAAGCTCTTTTTGTACCTACCACCATAGGATGGGGGTATTCTAATCTAGTCATTCCGTTTGTAACAAATCGAATTATTCGTCTAAGACCAAATAAAATTATATATGTATTCTTGATAGTCTCGACGTTCTGAGACGATGTAACCATGTCCGTCCGACCGTCTGTTAAAATCACGATAGTGGTCAAACGCGTAAAACTAGCCGTTTGAAATTTTGCACAGATACTTAGTATTGATGTAGGTCGTTGGGGATTGCCAATGGGCCATATCTGTTCAGATTTAGATATAGCTCCCATATAAACCGACGTCCCGATTTGATTTCTTGTGCCCTTACAAGCTGCAATTTTTGTACGATTTGGCTGAATTTTGCATGTTGTGTTTCGTTATAACTTTCAACAATTGTGCCAAGTACGGTCCAAATCGGTCAATAACACGATATAGTTCCGATATAAACCGACCTCTCTATTTGATTTCTTTAGCCCTTACAAGCCGCAATTTTTGTCCGATTTGGCTATATATAATGCATGTAGTGTTCTGTTATGACTTCCAACAACTGTGTCAAGTACGGTCCAAATCGGTCTATAACCTGATATAGCTTTCATATAACCGATCTCCCGATTTGACTTTTTGAGCCACTGGAAGCAGCAATTTTTGTCCGATTTGGATACGGTCCAAATCGGTCTATAACCTGATATAGCTCCCTTATTAACCGATCTTCCGATTTGACTTTTTGAGCACTTACAAGCCGCAAGTTTTGTCCGATTTGGCTGAGAGTTTGTATGTAGTGTTCTGTAAACACTTCCAATAACTGTGCCTAGCACGGTCCAAATCGGTCAATAACCTGATATAGTTCCCATATAAACCGATCTCCCGATTTGAGGCCGTAATTTATGTTCGATTTGGCTGAAATTTTCTGATTTGGCTGACAGTTTGCATGTGGTGTTCCGTTACGACTTCCAACAACTGTACCAAGTACAGTCTGAATCGGTCAATAACCTGACATAGCTCCCATATAAGCAGATCTCTCGATTTGATTTCTTGAACCCTTACAAGCCCCAATTTTTATCCGTAAACAATTTTTATCCGTTTGTAAACATATTTACAACCCGCTCCCAAATCCCTTTTATTTAAATTTCACATTTGGCTATATGTTCGTTTGGAGTTCTTTTTGGCAGCTCCGCGTCCAAAATTCTTTTGGCATTTTCTTCCCCGTTACCTTTCACCACTGCCTATGAAAATATGTTAAAATATTTTTAAGATGGTATGAAGCCATCCATTGATGTAGGTCGTTGGGGATTGCGAATGCACCATATGGGCTCACATTTGGATATAGCTTCCATAAAAAAATGTAGTCATGACGAAGACTATAGTCTGGATTTTTGAGCAAAATCTAAATTTTGCCATCTTTTATTTGCACAGGTTCCCACAAGTTCCCAGGTCATTTAATGTTTACAAAATTAAATTCTGTTGCAAAACACCACCACATTTTTCACTCGTACTTGGCAGAATTTCGATTTTGCATAAAAATCCGGTCTCTAGTCAAGACTTAATGAGCCTTTAGAGGCCTTGAGTTTTACCCGCTTTGATTAAAATTCCTTATTTGGTTTTTGCTTTTATATTTTTTTGTTTTTATATTTTTGTGCACGTCAACCACACCACAACGAAGTCATCCGATTTGGCTCTAAAATATTCACTTAAAATCATAACCAGTATGCCAAAAATTGTTATAGCCCCCGTACAACTTGATACTCGGATTGGACTCTTGACCTCATCAAAGCTTAAATAGTTAAAATGTTCACTCGATGTGACTGAAATACTTAAACCATCCAACACTTACACCTAAAATCACCTTGAAAGGTCCATAAATCGATATACTTACTTTTAAATCAATCCCTCGGTGTGAGTTTTTGGCCTTCTAGAGGCCTTAATCTCTATCCTTTTTTACTGCAGAGCCCAACCCTTTGTTTTTTGTTGTTGTTTTTTTTTTCTTTTACAAAAATGGACTTTGATTTAGTTCTTGTCTTTTGGAAAGTTCTGACTTTTAGTTTAGCTTAGCCTCAGCTAGCCCAATTGTTCTTTCTTCAAACGTTTTTGGCCATTGACCACACTGAATAAGTCAGTTTAGCTTTTTCACTTATCCATTCCCATGCCGGTCTAACAAATAGAAGGAGAGCACAATAACAGAGCATGCATTTTAATAAAAAAGTCCAATAATCTTCAAATGATAGTTAACACATGCTTGCAGCTGTGAATTGTGTTTGTTGTTGTAATTTCCTTAACTATGCTCATTGTTGTCTTTTACTTCAAATGTCTTATCAATCAATGCCCACCTTGTTACTCCTTCCGTACAAGACCCAAAAAGTTTGCAAATTCTATTCTTGTCGTTGTTTTGGTTTAGTTTACTTCGTGTTTTAAAAGCGATCGGTCGTGTTGGTGAAGTGCTGAACAAAATGTAATATAAAGTGAAAAATTAATAACAAAATCCATAAGACTTTAGTTGATTTGTGGTTATTAAACATTCTTGAATAGTTGCAAACGCTTATTTCGTTAAAAATATGTGAAAAAAGTGTTAAATTTCAAATTAAATGATTAGTTTACTTTGTTGCATCTTCCTTTTCTATTGTTTGGTTTGCATTTACATTTGACAGGTGCAAAAAAGTGAGAAGGAGAGAGAGAGATAAAGAGATGAGAGTAAACAAAGTGAGTGTGTGAGTTTATGTGCCAAATAAGAATAGAGAAATTTCCATGATTGGAAGCATGTGTGTTGTTGTTGTTCACAACTTTTGTTTTTGCAAATCAACGAACAAAAACACAATTGTGTGCCGTTATGCTGTGAATTTCGAGTATTTTAATTTGAAAGCCTAAGGTAAGTTACAATTTATAAATAGTATATTTTACTACATTGTGTATTGTTAGCCTATGTATTTTTATACTTACCACCAAAGCATGGGGGTATATTCATTTTGTCATTCCGTTTGCAATACATCGAAATATCTATTTCCGACCATATAAAGTATATATATTCTTGATCAGCGTAAAAATCTAAGACGATCTAGCTATGTCCGTCCGTCTGTCTGTTTAAATCACGCTACAGTCTTTAAAATTAAAGATATTGAGCTGAAATTTAGCACAGATTCTTTTTTTGTCCATAACCATAAGTTCGAAGATGGGCTATATCGGACTATATCTTGATATAGCCCCCATATAGACCGATCCGCCGATTTGGGGTCTTATGCCCATAAAAGCCACATTTATTATCCGATTTTGCTGAAATTAGAGACAGTGAGTTGTGTAAGGCCCTTCGTCAACCCTCTTCAATTTGGCCCAGATCGATCCAGATTTGGATATAGCTGCCATATAGAACGATCTCTCGATTTAAGGTTTTGGGCCCATAAAAGGCGCATTTATTATCCGATGTCGCCGAAATTTGGGACAGTGAGCCCCTCGACATCTTTCTGCCATATAGCCTAGATTGGTTAAGATTTGGATATAGCTGTCATATAGACCGATCTCTCGATTTAAGTTCTTGGGCCCATAAAATATGCATTTTTTGTCTGATTTTGCCGAAATTTGGGACAGTGAGTATTGATAGGCCTTTCGATATCCTTCTTCAATTTGGCCCAGATCGATCCAGAAATGGATATAGCTGCCATATAGACCGATCTCTCGATTCAAGGTTTTGGGCCCATAAAAGGCGCATTTATTATCCGATGTCGCCGAAATTTGGGACGGTGAGTTGTGTTAGGCTCTTCGACACTTTCTGCAATTTTGCCCACATCGGTCGAAATTTGGATATAGGTGTCATATAGACCGATCTCTCGATTTAAGGTCTTGGTCCCATGAAAGGTGCATTTATTATCCGATTTCGCTGAAATTTGGCACAGTGACATATATTAGGCTTTTCAACGTCCGTATCGTTTATGGTTCAGATCGGTTTTTATTTGGATATAGCTTCCAAAAAGACCAAAATAAAAAGACCGGCATAAAAAATTTAACAATGACTTGTACTATTGTACAATGCCCGCGCCGAATTTGGTCCAAATCGGACCATATATATATATATAGCTTTTATGGGGTTATAAATTATGGATTTTTCACAGGTTAAGACGAAAGGTGGTTGACGTTTATACCCGAGGTGGTGGGTTCGGCAGGGCCAAACTTAACGCATTTTTACTTGTTATTGCTATATTTCATTGTTGGGTGTTGTTGTTTTTTTATTTGAAACCCCATTTTTATACTCCCCACCATAGTATGGGGGTATACTAATTTCGTCATTCTGTTTGTAACACCTCGACCCTTTAAGACCCTTTAAAATGTATATATTCTTGATCGTCATGACATTTTAAGTCGATCTAGCCATGTCCGTCCGTCTGTCTGCCGGAAGCACACTAACACGAAGGAGTAGTTATTATTAGTGTAGGTCAGTTGGGATTGTAAAAGGGCCAAATCGGTCCATGTTTTGCTATATCTGCCATATAAACCGATCTGGGATCTTGACTTCTTAAGCCTCTAGAGGGCGCAATTCTCCCCCAATTGGACTGAAATTTTGCACGTGGTGTCTTGGTATCATTTCCAACAACTGTTTAAAGTATGGTTGATATCGGTTCATAACCTGATATAGCTGCCTTATAAACCGATCTCGGGTCTTGACTTCGTCAGCTGTTAGAAGGCTCAATATTTATCCGATTTGGCTGTAATTTTGCACGTGGTGTTTTGGTATCACTTCGAACAACTGTTCTAAGTATGATTGAAATCGGTTCATAATCTGCTATAGCTGTCATATAAACCGATATTGGATCTTAAGTTCCTCAGCCGCTAGAGGGTGCAGTTCTCATCCGATTTGGCTGAAATTTTGCATGAGGTGTTTTAATATCACTTCCTCCAACAACTGTGCTAAGTATGTTACAAATCGATTCATAACCTGGTATAGCTGCCATATAAACCGATCTTGGATCTTGAGCCGCTAGAGGGCGCAGTTCTCATCCGATTTGGCTGAAATTTGGCATGAGTTTTTTTCTTATCACTTCCAACAACAACTGTGCTAAGTATAGCGCAAATCGGTACATAATCTAATATAGCTGCCATGTAAACCGATCTGGGATATTGACTTCTTCAGCCTCTAGAGGGCTAAATTCTAATCCAATTGGGCAGAAATTTTGTACAATGGCTTCTCCCATGATATGGTCTGAATCGATCTTTAACTTGATGCAGCTCCCATATAAAGCGATCTCCCAATTTTGCTTCTTGAGCCCCTACAAGGCCCAATTCTTATCCGAATGAACTGAAGTATTACACAATGACTTCTGCAATGTTCAGCATTCATTATTGGTCCGAATCGAGCTATAAATTGACAGTACAGTTCTTATTCATTATTCTTTGATTGCCTAAAAAGAGATACCCCGCAAAGAACTCGATAAACCCCATCCATGGTGGAGGGTATATAACATTCGGCCAAGCCGAACTTCTCACTTACTTGTTATTGCTATTATTCATCACTTGACTTTTGTCAATCCCATGGCAGCCGGTTGTACGTACCGGATTGACCCGATGCAATCCTTCATCGGCAAGGGCTGCCGCCTCGGTGTACAATACACCTCTAGAACAACAACAACTTGAATTTTGTTTAGTTTCGAACACCAATCATGAAATGTATTGGGCTATTATTTATGTTTTTCTGTTACTACCGATCATATGTGGAGGTCACCGTAGCTCAGAGGTTAGCAAGTCAGCCTATCACGCTGAACGCCTAGGTTCGAATCCCGGCAAGACCATCAGAAAAAAATTCTCAGCGGTAGTTTTTCCCTCCAAATGCTGGCAACATTTGTGAGGTACTATGCCATGTAATACTTTTCTCCAAAGTGGTGCTTAAACTTGAATCGGACTGCACTCATTGGTATGTGAGAAGTTTGCCCCTGTTCCTTAGTGGAATGTTTATGGGCAAAATTTGCAATTTTTAAAATTTACCGATCACAAATTTTGATTATTTTAGGAATTTTTGTTTCCAACAACCCCGTCATAAATTAAGCAGCATCCATTTTAAGCAAACAACAGATTTTTCAAGAGTCATATTGCTATTCCAAAATTGCTATCATTTAGCTATGACAGCAGAACTACTGCTGTAATTGCAGAAAAATTAACTACGAACAGTCAGCAGACAGTGTTTGCTACTAGCAGCATGGTTTTTTCTATGAGTGTACCTCTTGTCAGGTAGGTTGGTAAGAGCAAGGGCCAGCTGAAAAGCGCTATAGAATCTCACTAGTATAGGATTGCCCAAAAAGTAATTGCGGATTTTTTAAAAGAAAGTAAATGCATTTTTAATAAAACTTAGAATGAACTTTAATCAAATATACTGTTTTTACACTTTTTTTCTAAAGCAAGCTAAAAGTAAAAGCTGATAACTGACGGAAGAAAGTATGCAATTACAGAGTCACAAGCTGTGAAAAAATTTGTCAACGCCGACTATATGAAAAATCCGCAATTACTTTTTGGGCAACCAGTTAATATCATTGCGTTGCATTTGTCTTTCTGAATAGGTTTTTCAATACTAAATTTTATAGCCAAGGGCTACCAATACTAATTGCTATCGCATCTGGTTATTAGAAAATGCCAACACTAGAGATTGTGAACTGCAAATCAGTCATATTGCTGTTAAAATCTTTTGTTTAGCCATAGTTGCACTTACCGACAAATAGCAAAGACAAACAAAAATCCACACATGAAGTATTTCAAGACGACTTAACTTGACAAGTAATCCATTTCCCATTAAAACTGTCAACAACACAAATAGCTAGGGGTTTTATTGTTAACCTGTGATATTTGGCAAAAGACTCTCTGCCATTAGCTATCACTCAAACCTTTTTATGAAACTCAAGTGTGTTCTTAAAATAAAAATATCCTTATGTTGCAATTCACTCAATGTAGTTGTAGGATTTTCTAATGTCAGCATTTTATAAATGGCAAATATTGCCAACATGAATTCTCAATTTTGGCACTTGGCATAAGAACCCCTCTTTGCAAAAAAACACAACTGCTCCACACAGACACATCCCTTTTCCATATCCCTGTAACATTATTTTGCAATACCACTAACTGTCATGTTAAGAAACTACTTGAATTTGGGAGTTTTTCTTTGAATTGCAAGTGTGATTATTGAAAACTTCATCAGTCTAAGATAAATAGTCTTGGGACCATGTAAAAATGTAAAGCTTGATACAATTGAAAAACAAAAACAAGTAAAAGAGTGCTAAGTTCGGCTGGCCGAATCTTGGGAATCTCCACCATGGATTCTGCTAAAATTTTATACAAAATTAGTTTATTTGAAGGGCATAATTTTATGGACCGTTCTTGGCACAGTGAAAGTCATAACTGAATAAATGTGCAACATTTTAACTAAATCGGACGAAAATTACGGCTTTCAGAGGCTAAAGATGTCAAATCGGGAGATCGGTTTATATGACAGCTATATCAGGTTATAGACTAATTTAGACCCTATTTGGCACAGTTGTCGAAAGTTTTAATAGAACACCGCATGGAAAATTTCAGCCAAATCGGACAAGAAGTCAAATCGGCTTTATTCGGAGCTATATCAGGTTATTGATCGGTTTCAACCATATTTGGCACAGTTGTTGGAAGTCTTAAAAGAGCCATACCTGCAAAATTTCTGCTAAATCCGACAAAAATTGAGGTTTTTAGAAGTTCTTGAGCCCTAGAGGTCAAATCGGGAGATCGGTTTAACAGGGAGCTATATCAGGTTATAGACCGATTCGAACCGTACTTTGAACAGTTGTTGGAAGTCATAACTGAACACTTCAGTTACAAATTTTTCAGCCAAATCGGACAAAAATTGCGGCATGTAACGACTCAAAAAGTCAAATTGGAAGATCGGTTTCTATGGGAGCTATATCAAATTATAGACCTATTTCGACCGTACTTATAATATTGGGTTGCCCAAAAAGTAATTGCGGATTTTTGATATAGTCGGCGTTGAAAAAATTTTTCACAGCTTTTGACTCTGTAATTGCATTCTTTCTTCTGTCAGTTGTCAGCTGTTACTTTTAGCTTGCTTTAGAAAAAAAGTGTAAAAAAAGTATATTCGATAAAAGTTCATTCTAAGTTTTATTAAAAATGCATTTACTTTCTTTTAAAAAATCCGCAATTACTTTTTGGGCAACCCAATAGTTGTTGGAAGTCATAACAGAACGCTACATGCAAAATTTCAGCCAAATCGGACAAAAATTGCGGCTTGTAAGGAATCAAGAAGTCAAATCGGGTTTAAATGGGGTTTTATTCCGATTTAGACTGCACATGGCACAGTGTTGGAAGTCATAACAGAACACTACATGCAAAATTTCAGTCAAATCGGACAAAAGCTTCCAAAAGTACCTCACAAATGTTGCCAGCATTAGGAGGGGAAAACCACCGCTGAAAATTTTTTTTCTGCTGGTCTCGCCAGGATTCGAACCCAGGCGTTCAGCGTCATAGGCGGACATGCTAACCTCTGCGCTACGTGTTTTACTCTACAATACATTTTATTTGAGCCCCATATTGCAACATCCAGCAAATAAGTCCTATTTGATATTTAATTCGTGATATCAGCTTCGTGCTCCCAAAGACCTTTCACTTGAGACCCACATTGCTATGGTCGCAAATTAATCCTCCCCCATACCCCGCTCTTCAAAAACACCATATCACGGAGATGCGTTCACCGATTTAAGCGAAATTTTGTGTGCCACCTTATTGATATAAAATTTTTGGGTCAAATAACCTGAGGGGGACGCCCAATCCCAAAACCCACCCGGAGGGACATGTTTACCGATTAGGGTAATATGGGTATCAAATGAAAGGTATTTAAGAGAAGAGTACGAACTTGGGAGGCTACCGCAGCTCAGATGTTAACATGTCCGCCAATGACGCTAAACGCCTGTGTTCTAATCCTAGCCAGACCGTCAGAAAATATTTTCAGCGGTGGTTTCCCCTCCTAATGGTGGTAACATTTGTTAGGTACTTTGCCATGTAAAAACTTCTCTCTAAAGAGGTGTCGCACTGCGGCACACCGTTCGGACTCGCCTATAAAAAGGAGGCCCCTTATCATTGAGCTTAATCTTGAATCGGACTGCACTCATTGATGTGTGAGAAGTTTGCCCCTGTTCCTTAGTGGCATGTTCATGGGCAAAATTTGTATTTTGTGTATTTGTACGAACTTGGAATAAAAGTTTCGCCCAAAGTGTTTGAGGGGGGGAGGTCCCCCACCCCCAGAGAACCCTCAACAGGGCCCTTTCACCGTTTTGGGCAATAGGGTTATCAAATGAAAGGTATTTAAAAGTAGAGTACAAATCTGACATAAAAATGTATTCCTTGGTGTGTGAGGGCCCTCCCCCCCCCCCCAAAATCCCCCGGACGGACATGTTTACAGAAAAACCCCCCAACAGGACTCTTTCACCCCATTGGGCAATATGGGTATCAAATGAAAGGTATTTAAAAGTAGAGTACATACATGACATAAAAATGTTTTCCTTGGTGTCTGAGGGGCCTCCCCACCCGCCAAAACCACCCAACAGGGCTGATTTACCAATTGGGACAATATGGATATCAAAGGAAAGGTGTTTGGAAGTTGAGTACTCATCTGTTACAAGAATTCGGTCCAAGGTGTCTGGGGGGACTCCCTAACCCCAAAACCACTTAAACGGTCATGAATGTCCAACGTCACAAATGGATATCAAATGAAAGGTCTTTGGAAGTTGAGTACTCATATGTTACAAGAATTTGGTCCAAGGTGTCTGCGGGGACTCTCTTACCCCAAAACCACTTAAAAGAGGCATGAATATCCAACGTCACAAAATGGGTATCAAATGAAAGGTCTTTGAAAGTTGACTACGAATCTAGTATGCACTCTGGAACCGGTCCACCCTCTAAATAACCTTCAATAAAACGTGTAGTTCGAGCGGGATAATATGTGAATTAAAAGAAAGATCTTGTCAGTAGAGTTTGAATCTAATGTTGATATAAGGATTCAAGAATCTGGGTAAAGTCCAACCATACTGCCGTTCAGCAGGACATGTATATGACGACAGTAAAGGACTCAAACAATTTGTCTTTTGGGTCTTAGCGTCAGGGTGAGCGACCCTCTCCACCCAATAAAAAACAACATCAAATCTTCATATAGGATGACCGAGAATACATTGTTCTCAAATGAAAGGATATGTCAAAGGGCAAAGCCCCCTCCCCTACCCTACCCAAAAAAAAAAGGATTAAACATAATATATGGAGGCCGATCACGATAGAATAGGGCATCAATAAAAGGTTTTTGGTAGTAGAGTGCACTTTTTATCCTCAAATTGGGTTAGACCTGCGGATATTTAAGAATGTAGTATCTAAGTGGTCGCTTTGAAATATGATTTTGAATGCAGATAACCAATACAAAAAATTTGCGTGAATCTGAACGAGATCCGTAGCCCTGAATATCTTGATAGCCACCTTCAAAATGATTGACATTATGGGGCTCAAACAAAATCTTGCTCTAGCACGATGCTGATATTATTTCACGGTCCGCCCCCTAAACTTCCTTCAAACCGGTCATGATTGCCTACTATGGCGGTAAATAATAGGTAGTAAACGAATTCGATATCCAATTTTGAGGCCAAATGTTCGGAGGTCGTGTCATCCTATAAACTCCCCTAAACCAATGGCAATTGGAGCTCAAATAAAAGAAATTTGAGAGTAGAGCACGATACTGATATTCTTTCGGGGCTAAGTACGTGGGTGGCCGTCCCACCCTGCGTACCCCTCAAACTGGCTCAGATAAAATAAGAGAGTGAAAGAAGGCGCAGCTGAGCGGGAAAAACAACCGTTCGACATGGACAAACAGGCGATTAATTGATAGTCGTAATTTTTTATTCATTTCTTTTTTCGTCTAAAAAGAAAGCGAACTTTATTTGTGATTCCTATTAGGAGATTGAAAGAATGTCCTTAAGCTTATAAGTAATTTGATGGTCAAACAACATAAGGGAAAGACGAAAGTTGCGATATATGGATCCTCGGTGTCATAAATTACAGAAACATTGCAATAGACTAAAATGTTTGAAACTCCTTCGTTCATTCACAATCGTAACCTTAAGCTAATGTTTTGATAGAATCATATCTATCCATCATCATTTGGCAAATATTTACCTAAAATCGTATTTGACTTAATGGAAAAAGCATAGAGAATGATTTTTATGCGCCACCCTTAAATGGAATTGTCAAAAAACAATTTAACACATATGTACGATGTAACCCCTCGGTGGTAATATTTGTCCTCTAACATTTTTGCTGTTTGAGTGAAATTGTAGGCTATATTTAATGAAATTAGAATGTGATAATAGATTTCAGGATATGAATCCCCAAAGTGAATTGCATGTCACCCATATGTGTTTTTTTTTTTTTTTTTGAGAATGGAAAAAATGGTAAATCTATAGAAGATATTCCAGGAAATTGGAGTATTTTTTATGACAAATCCCATGTTGTTTTTGCTATAAAATTGGTTGTAAACAATTTGTGAGGACCATGACATGAAATGTGCTTGACACGGGTAGCATAGACGCAATTAGTTAATGGAGGCGTTTTTGACATTTGCTTTGTTTGTTTTGTACTCTATGTGGAAGTCAATATAAGATTTATTTATTCTTCAGCGGGTTCATATGATGGGTTGGTGTTAAAAAGCAAAATAGGGCTCAAGGCTTTTAAAAAATCACATGTGGAAATTACACAAAAAGCTGAATGTTGATGTCTAGCAAATTTACTTTAGCAAAACATTTTGTATTTTTATACTCTACACCACCACTGTGGGGTACAGGGTATTATAATGTAGTGCATTTTTTTGCAACACCCAGAAGGAAGAGATATAGACCCGTTGATAAGTGTGCCGATTGACTCTGAATCACTTTCTGATTCGATTTAGCTATGTCCGTCTGTCCTTACAAGTTTGTGTACCAACTACAGGTCGCAATTTTCATCCAATTGCCTTCAAATTTGGCCCATCTTATTTTTAGGCGTAGAGACAAAGCCAATTGAAATTGGAAAAAAACGTTTTAGATTTGACTATAGCTCCCACATGTACGGTCGTCAGATTTGGACTAATATTGTAATAATATGTCCATTTGTTAACCGATTCTCACGAAATTTGGGTTTATTGTGGTGTGATATTTCAACACTAAGGTGATAGTTACCTCCAAAACAAAGTGTGATGCGCGATGTCTGCGGTGTGAAATTTACAAAGCGAGAGATGTCTACTGTATGAGACTTAGAAAACGGCTATTGTGTGAAAATGAACTCGCAGCAACGAGGCGTCGTTTTGATATTGGAAAGCGCTCTCTACTTCCGAGAGAGAGCTCTCTATCATGAGAAAGTGCTCTTTAGAAATCATCCTACAGCCCGGCTGAGCGAACAAGGCCATGGAGATGTTGTAGGGGAATTTCCGCGAATGGGAAAAATCTCCCTACGATCCGAGATAGCTCCATGGCAAGCTGTAGGAAAATTATAAGAGCTATTCTTATTCTATTCTATTCCTGCTATGTGAACAAGCTCAAAGGAGGGGGGTAGAGAAAGGAACAAGCACCTCAAATGGTCCATCCGCTTAGTCCAATTTTGGCATACTCTTTCCAACATTTCGGCCGAATAAATGCTTTAATATTATCTAATTTTCCTTTCCACCATTTCGGCCGGTATCTCACGAATAAATTCTTCAATGTTGTTTTCCAATGAAGCGAGCTTGTCTGCATAGACATGAGCTTTAACATAGCCCCATAAATAACAGTCTAAAGACTTTAAATCGCACGATCTTGGCGGCCAATTGACCGGTCCGGAACGTGAAATAAAATGTAAAAAATAAAATAAAACGTCGCTTCTAAATAAGTCCATTGATACGCGTACTGTGTTCAGTTAAGTTTAAACCACATGTCATACAAGTCAAGCATTTTGGGCAAAAAAAATTGGATATCATCTCACGGTAGCGCTTACCTTTCACAGTTACGTTACGATCATCATTCAAGAAGTACGGCCCAATGATGCCACCAGCCCATAAACCGCACCAAACTGTGACTTTTTCTGTATTAATTAGTAGCTCTTGCAATGCTTCTGGCTGATCTTCACTCCTCATGAGCCAAAAATGTGCTTCGTCGCTGAAAACAATTTTTCGGTCTTGTCTGTCTTGTCTGTCTTGTCTGTCTTGTCTGTCTTGTCTGTCTTGTCTGTCTTGTCTGTCTTGTCTGTCTTGTCTGTCTTGTCTGTCTTGTCTGTCTTGTCTGTCTTGTCTGTCTTGTCTGTCTTGTCTGTCTTGTCTGTCTTGTCTGTCTTGTCTGTCTTGTCTGTCTTGTCTGTCTTGTCTGTCTTGTCTGTCTTGTCTGTCTTGTCTGTCTTGTCTGTCTTGTCTGTCTTGTCTGTCTTGTCTGTCTTGTCTGTCTTGTCTGTCTTGTCTGTCTTGTCTGTCTTGTCTGTCTTGTCTGTCTTGTCTGTCTTGTCTGTCTTGTCTGTCTTGTCTGTCTTGTCTGTCTTGTCTGTCTTGTCTGTCTTGTCTGTCTTGTCTGTCTTGTCTGTCTTGTCTGTCTTGTCTGTCTTGTCTGTCTTGTCTGTCTTGTCTGTCTTGTCTGTCTTGTCTGTCTTGTCTGTCTTGTCTGTCTTGTCTGTCTTGTCTGTCTTGTCTGTCTTGTCTGTCTTGTCTGTCTTGTCTGTCTTGTCTGTCTTGTCTGTCTTGTCTGTCTTGTCTGTCTTGTCTGTCTTGTCTGTCTTGTCTGTCTTGTCTGTCTTGTCTGTCTTGTCTGTCTTGTCTGTCTTGTCTGTCTTGTCTGTCTTGTCTGTCTTGTCTGTCTTGTCTGTCTTGTCTGTCTTGTCTGTCTTGTCTGTCTTGTCTGTCTTGTCTGTCTTGTCTGTCTTGTCTGTCTTGTCTGTCTTGTCTGTCTTGTCTGTCTTGTCTGTCTTGTCTGTCTTGTCTGTCTTGTCTGTCTTGTCTGTCTTGTCTTTCTTGTCTGTCTTGTCTGTCTTGTCTGTCTTGTCTGTCTTGTCTGTCTTGTCTGTCTTGTCTGTCTTGTCTGTCTTGTCTGTCTTGTCTGTCTTGTCTGTCTTGTCTGTCTTGTCTGTCTTGTCTGTCTTGTCTGTCTTGTCTGTCTTGTCTGTCTTGTCTGTCTTGTCTGTCTTGTCTGTCTTGTCTGTCTTGTCTGTCTTGTCTGTCTTGTCTGTCTTGTCTGTCTTGTCTGTCTTGTCTGTCTTGTCTGTCTTGTCTGTCTTGTCTGTCTTGTCTGTCTTGTCTGCCTTGTCTGCCTTGTCTGTCTTGTCTGTCTATCAATCATGACGCTTTCCTCTTTGACTACCACAATATACCCATATTTAGATCGTATAGACATGTATTGCCCGATTGTCACTTTTAGTGCCTCTGTCAATGAAATTTAAAATGTTTTCTTCTATCATAAAATGTTTTCTTCTGGTGTTTCCGCTAGTGTACGGGATTTGGTCAAAATCGCATCAGATTTAGATTTATGTTCGTTCGATTTTTAGTATTTGGTAAGTTTTCCAATTCTACTTGCGGAAACTGATCCTTGACTGATCTATTATGGCTATTGACTACCGAACCAGGGAAATCTGGTCTGATTTTGATCAAAATCGGTTCAGATTGCCCTGGTGAGCCAAATTTACTACAATTTTGCACGGATGTGTGTAAAATCTCTTTTAAATAGTATTATTACTCGTCTATACATCTATGCCGAAATGCATAAAATCAATGAAAATTAAGCCACTGTGGATTATAGATTGCCTTGGCCGCTTTTTGATAAAAAATTACTCAACCACTATTTCTGACAGAAACGATTGGAACTACAATATCACATGGAATGAAAATTACATTGATTTATATAGGGATAGTTTCAAACTAGACAACCATGGTGGCTTTGGGGTACTCTGAGGAGCTAGGACAGGTCATATTGAGATTGATTAAATAGGTGGTGGAATGGCTAAGATATAGTATCACAACAATAATACCATATCTTCTCAGAAGCCAGACATCCATTAAATCTTTGGGAAACATATCTGAATTCAAAAGCCATTCTCGACTGTCCCAGATCTCTCAATCAGGGAATTGTAGACCAGACGATTTGGCTTCTTAAACCATATCTGGGGATCGGTTTATATGGGGGGTATATCAGACTGCTTCGAATCATACTTGGCACGAATGTTAGAAGTCAGAACATATGTCAACCAGCAAAATTCGAGCCAAATCGTATGAAAATACTGGCTTCTAAGGGCTCAAGAAGTCAAAACTGGAGATCGGTTTTTATGGGGGCTATATTCAAATCTCAACCGATATGGCCCATTTGCAAACCCCAACAGCTTACATCAATAAAAGTGTCTGGCAAAGTTTTTAGTTTTATGCGTTCGACCGCTATCGTGATTTCGACAGACGGAGGGACGGAAGGATTAGATTAGTATACCCCCATCCTATGGTGATCGGTATTAAACCCCATTTTGGTACTTCCAAGTGGCCTATAAGTTCCCCAAAGAATTTTTTGTGTGTTAAATTTTGGCACAGTCACGAGTCGTGACACAGTGGAACATTTTAACAAAAAAAATTTGATTTTTTGAAAAATAATTTTAAACAGAGGCTTTCCTTTACTAGCATCCCTTTTTTGTCCAAACGAATTGAATAAGCAGGTGACCTGCCCATTTAATTGATTGAATCTCAAATTTAATTTTTTATTTGTTTGTTTTTTATTGAGCATGCTAATATAGTAATAATAATGTAATCATATTTCATACATCTGTTAATATTTATTTTGAGCATTTCTCCCTTTCTCTAACCACCATTTTAAACTTTTATAATTTGTACATATGCAATGATGACCACAATGTGTAGTTCGTGGGGGAGAAAGAAATTTTTTATATGCGACCAAACTCATTTTAAAACTGCCACCCTTCATGCCCTCTTTGTTTGACAAAAAGTCAATTTCCTTCAGAATTTTTTTTTTTTTAATTTCTTTACAACCTACTGCTATTTAGAATAATGCAAACGTTCCTTGTTTTTATTGTTTGCTTGTTTCCTTTGTTGTTGTAAAAATATCAAATTTTCCAATTAATAGAGGCAAACGTTTTTTCTCATTTTTTTGTAAAGTGGGTTAGAAGGCTAATTGGCTTTTAACAATTGTTTGAAAATATTAGAGCAACTGGCACAACTTTGGCTTGTAACCTTTTAAGCATAAGGGGGAGAATGTTGTTGTTTCTTTTTAATAAACCACATTTCCGGTTGGCAATTTTTAAACTAAGAAAGGGAATAAAGAAAGTAGTACTAAAAAAAAAATAAAAGTGTGCTAAGTTCGTCAGGGTCGAATCTTGGGAACCCACCACCATGGATTCTGCTAGAAATGTATACCACATAAATTAAGTTGTAGGGCATAATTTTATTCTACATACAACACTTCCGCCAAACCAGCAAAAATTAAAGCTTCTGGGAACCGAACAACAATCGGTTTATATGGGAGCTATATCAGGTTATTGACTAATTTGGACAGTATTTGGCACAGTTGTTGGAAGTCGTAGCAGAATACCGCATGCGAAATTTCAGCCAAATCGGATAGTGGCTTCCAAGGGCTCAAGAAGTCAAATCGGGAGATCGGTTTATATGGGAGCTATATCAGGTTATTGACTGATTTGTACCGTACTTAGCACAGTTGTTGGAAGTGATACCAAAACACCACATGCAAAATTTCAGCAAAATTGGGCAAAAATTGCCGATTGTAACGTTAGCCATACTCGTAGCTTTATTAAACGTAACTAACTTTATTCACTATAAACCCTTTAGCAGCTTCGTCTACGGTAAAAGGACTTTCTTTTGTTGTAAAACCAAAAACTTTCTTATTGCAAAAGAACTTTGATAGGCGCAAACGATTATTCGTGTACCCGACTAATAATTATTCTTTTGTGTCTCTCTTACTAGAGAGAAAATGTGAGTATTTTTGTGTACAGTGTGAACGCATATAAGTAATCCCAAACAGGCCCATGGGCTTGCAAATAATTGCAATTGTGTGCTCGTCGCTGGTATAGACTTATCACACACAAAATATTTTTCCTTTTCTGTTACAATTGAGCAAAGAGCAGTCGGTATATTTAGGAGATCGGTAGAGTGAGGATGGTTAACTCGGAAGGTGAAAATTTTTAAAATTTCGTCTGAAGTCGAAAAATTCTGCCATATACAGTAAAAAACAACAACAAAATATCTCAGGCACATACGTACATTGTTTGGTAATATTTACGTGATTAAGAAATATCCATCCCAAAGTAGATATTTAAATGTGCGAAAACAACAACTCCCATAAGGATTTTTGTTTTATTTTATTTATAACATGACGAATACAGCAGATACAGCAGATACGAAACCATAGTGGAGTTGTGCGAAAACGGAAGACTTTCAATATAATTGTCTATCATAACATAATAACTAAATCCAAATAAACTATGGAAGAGTTTGAGTTGCCAAATGGGATCTGCTTATAATTGGTGAAATATTGAGTTAGAATTATGTTAGAACAATAAATTGAAATTGGCATTCTCTTCAATATGCAAAATCTATTTATACCCTACACCACTACTGTGGTACAGGGTATTATAACTTCGTGCATTTGTTTCAAAAGAAACAGAGATAGGCCCATTGATAAGTATACCGATCGATACCCTTTGGATACATATATGTTAACCACCTTTCGTCAAAATCCGATGAAAAATTCATACCTTATGCCCCATAGAAGTTATATCGAAATATTTTCAGATTTGGACCAAATACGAAAAGTACAAGTCATTGTTCAATTGTGTATAACAAAATATTGATCTTTTTAGTAGCTATATCTAAAAATAAACCGATCTGAACCATATACGACACGGAAGTCGAAAAGCCTAACATAAGTCACTTTGTCAAATTGCAGTGAAATTGGATTATAAATCCACCCTTTATGGGGTCAAGACTCTAAATTGAGATATCAGTCCATATGGACGCTCTATCCAAATCCAAGTTTCAGAAAAATGATGAAGAGCTTAACAGAACTCAATGTCCCAAATTTCTTCGAAATCTGACAATAAATGCGCTTTTTATGGCCCCAAAACCTGAAATCGAGAGATCGGTCTATATTGCAGCTATATGCAAATCTGGACCGATCTGAGCCAAAGTGAAAAAGAATATCGAAGGGCCTAACACAACTAACTGTCCTAAATTTCGGCGACATCGGACAATAAATGCGCCTTTTATGGGCCCAAAACCTTAAATCGTGAGAGCGGTCTATATGGCAGGTATATTCAAATCTGGACCGATATGAGCCAAATTGAAGAAGGATGTCGAAGGGCCTAACACTACTCACTGTCCCAAATTTCAGCAAAATCGGATAATAAATGTGGCTTTTACGGGCCTAAGATCCTAAATCGGCGGATCGGTCTATATGGCAGCTACATCCAAATCTGAACCGATCTGTGCTATATTGCAGAAGTATTTTGAGGGTTAACCTAACCCACTGTCCCAAATTACGGCGACATCGGAGAATAAATGCGCCTTTAATGGGCCCAAAACCTTAAATCGAGAGATCGATCTATACGGCAATATGGACCGATCTGGGCCAAATTGAAGAAGGATGTCGAAGGGTCTAACACAACTCACTGTCCCAAATTTTGGCGAAATCGGAATATAAATGCGCTTTTTAGAGGTCTAAGACCCTAAATTGGCTGATCTGTCTGTGTGAGGGCTATATCAAGATAAAGTCCGACATATCCCATCTTCGAACTTAGCCTGCATATGAGCAGAAAAAGAATCTGTGCGAAGTT